>NC_084951.1:25982882-26070382 GCF_949316205.1 Platichthys flesus | reverse complement strand
GCTCGGAGCGGCTGCTTTTAGCTTCAGACAAAGAGCAGGCAAACAAAGCACTGTGGGAAAAACCCTGAGACTACACGCCGCCACATCAGCTCCTCGCTGCCATATCACTGCATTTGTCTTAGAGCACCCCCCCCCCCCCCCCACACACATACACACACAGAGGAAAGGTGCCCCACTCCTCCTCGGGAGCCGGGTGGAGGGAACGTTTGTCATTTTATTGTTGTTTCATTATTCAGGCGGGTCACACCAGGGGCCGGGATCATGTCCCTGTCAGCCGGCCAATCACCGCATAGAGCATGGAGCTGATTCCACTTCACATTGTCCACGTGCAGTGTGAGTCTCAGGTCTGCATGGTAACACAGGCCTGTTGGAGTGAGGGGGGAGGGGTGGGGGGGTCGGTGGAGGTGGAGATCAGCCCGTCCTGCCCTCTTCTCTCTCCTCGTCCCCAGCAGCCTTGTCCTCCGGGGACACGCAGTCTGGAGTCGGGGGGCAGCACCTCGCAAACCTCAGTGTAAAGGTTAGAGCTGAGGAGGGCGGCCATGTTCTTAGTCATGGAAGTGACACGTTACATTAACACCTTCATGCTCTGTCACGCGGCCTCGAGGGAGGAACCCACGCCAGATCAGCCGAGCGGGGAGTGTGTGTCTGTGTGTGTGTGTGTTGTGTCTTCTTGTCTTTGAATATGTCTCTGATGTCTCCTACATTCATCAAGTCCAGGAGAAAGACTGAAAATGAAATGATCTTCTACATTTCCGCTGTCTTCATCCGTGTCGGCAGAAACTGATGGAAGATAAATCCCAGTAACAATTTGCTCCTGGTCAGAAAACAGCTTTAATAAGTGGACTGGTAATAATGTAATGTGATGGACTGGGATTGAATGTAAATCTTCATCTGCCGGTCGGCGGATTTCTACTTATTTTTACTCTGATTGCTTTTTGTGAAGCTCTTTGCTACTTGCTATAAAAATAAAGTTACTATTATTAGGCCAGAACCTCACCATCAACCACTCGCTCCCCACGCTTGTTACTGGCGGATTCCAGTGGAAGACACAGAAACCAGTAAAGTGCTCTGCCCAGAACCTTTGACTCATATCCATCTTTTCTGCCACGTCTGGATTCTCAGGAAACAGAAACAAAGATGTCAACACTCGAGACATTCTGACCTGGTCCTGTAGCTTGTCTTCAAAACTCTCCGTCTCTGTCTGTCTGACCCGGTCAAGGACTCGCTACTGCCCCCCGACCTGTTATCTGGGTATTGCATCTTGTGTACATGTCAAGTTACTTCCAGAGATCGTGCACAAGCTACGCACCGGAGCGTCCATCTTGCCGAAACGTAGATAATATCCAACCCTTAGATGATTATCGACGAAAAGAGGAAAACCCTATTTTCTATAACTTAGTCTTTCCTCTTTTAGTTTTTGCTAAATTATAAATATCTTTACACCAATGAGCGAGTGTACGCAGGTTTTTTTAATAAGTTTAAACCTTTTTAAACAAACAGGAGAAACAAGCATATTTTCCTCGGTTGTCTTGTTTCTGTCTCTGCCGATCGGAGCTCGAGCAGAAAAAACCCTTCGTTACTGGTTTGACACCGGAGTGAATCTGAATTGTTTCCATTCACATTAGCGACAGAAGCCAGATAGAGGCTACTCAATGGAATAACGTGAATCTTGGTGGAGGGGTGTGGCTTAATGGCTCAGGGAACCGATCCGGGAATCCAGGACATTTTCACTGATTTCTCAGAGAATAATTTATGGATGTAGGTGAAACAAATCTTATTTAGGAGACTTATATTTATGAGAGTGAGTAATTTGGTGCAGTTCATTACGTCTCATTTAAATACATGACCACTAGAGGGCGACGTCAGTTGAACGTTAACGTCTCTGCAGCTGAAACGACTCGTGTTGTAGTTTTTCTTTGTGGGTCAAACACTAACGACGCAGCAGAGATCCTCAGTTTCTTCCACTTGTTTCTTCACTGTTTTCATTTTGACCCACAAACCCGACCCAGTTGCTGTAAATATTCACCTGAGCATAACAAGCTCTTCAGCATTTATTAATCCCGGATTTATATTTTTAGCGTCTGTTATTTTTTTCTCAGACGGTGCAGGAAGACTGATGTTGTCGGTTTATAGTTTTACGTTTTGTTAAAAGTAAGAGAACCAAAGAAGAACTCCAGGTTGATCCTTTAACATGTGGAAGTAAGTTCACTTTACGAGAGATGCATCTTTACTGCTGGTGTTGTTCACTCTCACTCAACATATCCCTGCGTGGCCCAGTTTCTTTTACCATGAACATTCTGCTTTCATATGTTTTTTACACTTTAGATAAAAGCATTCACTCTAAAAAAGTCAGAATCGGCAAATATGCAAAGAAGCATTTAACAAAAAATGTTCTCTTGGTTATTTGAAACAAATTGAGTCGGTGTAAAAGTCCTGAACAACAACAACTCGCTTTATTATCTCTGATAGTTGTGTAATTATCTGGTAAATGTTGTGTTTCTCTTCTTGCATTAAACTGGAAACAAGGCGTCTTTACCTCCGAGGCTGTTTTGCAGATTCAGAACAAAGTTGTCACCTGAGAGCATTTGTGTTTTCACTCGTTTAGATTCATCGAGATAAATCGAAAACAACCTTCGCACGTTCGCTTCAGTTTCCCAAAGCTAAACTCGCCCGTGTGCGTCTTGTGATCTCGAGCACGAGGATCAGTGTTTCTGAACATCAAACGACTCAGACTCAGAAGCTCAGACCTGATTTCGGAGGCACTTTGAAGAACCGTGCACGAGTCTGTGCACGAGTCTGTGCACGTAGCACGACTGAAGCGTGTTAATTGGACGCATGTGCACAGAAAATCCATTTGGTGTTTTTGGACAAGACGTAAATTTACATCTGTGAAAGTCGATGGTTTGAAAATATAACCACAGCTTTTTGACTTCATTGTTTACACACACACAGACAGACAGACACACACACACACACACACACACACACCTCTCAATGACAGCTTGACATTTTAGAAATGTTTGCTTTCATATAGTTTTTATTTGGCTGCTCGTCTCCCTCTGACCTTCTCTGTGTTGTCTGCAGAATGTCAGCAGGCGAGTTATTTTAAAGTTTATGAGTGGCATGTGGCTCATCTGCCAAACACAATCTTTTATGCACCGGGACACATGAAGTCTTTTATTTTAAGTGGGAAGGTCCAACGAGCCAGATGGGGGAGCGGCGTGCCACAGATGGACAGAAACACAACAATATGAGGCATTGTTTGTGTCGCGGTTCGATTCCCAGGAAAGTTTCTGTAAACGTGATTCACATTTCTGATTCACCGACAGAGGATTTGATTAATTTGGAAATTTGTTCTCGACATGCAGAGATTTGAACCTGCTTTTTATTGAACTTGATCTTGAGTCTATACACAGAAGAAGCTTTGAAATGATTTTCCATCAGTAAGTTGTGTTAACAGTCATCGGTTAGGAGCCATGTTGGTCCGTCCTCCATCTCGAGTCCCCGGCTGTAGAGAGGAACTTCAGCTGCGTCTTTCTGAAGCTGCGTTTGAAGCCCGATTATTTCACAGACGCACAAATCCACAGTTTCCAAGACTTCCTCACATGCAGCCGAAAAGTAGATCCTCCTAGAGAAACCAGGACTCCAACGGGGGGGGGGGTCCTTCTCAGCTCAAACCAGTTTCCCCTTAATTATACAATACGAGATATGATGAGATATGATGAGATATGATGAGATATGATGATGTGGACGTGTAGCGTGCCATCAGACGAGTGGCCGTGTGACTGGGTGGAGGTTTGATGCTGAATGGCGCTGACAGCCGGGACGTGGTCATCCTCAATGTGGCGAACACGCCAACAGGCTTCAGGTGAAGTCGTGGTGCTGAGGAGACAACAGGCGCCCGTCTCTCAGGGACTGGATGAAAACCACCTCCCTGTGGTTCACGTCTCCAGCAACTGTCAGGACACATGTGTCTTTTCTTTAAGACATTTGACCTTTGACCCCTGAATTCTAATCAATTCATATTTGAGTGCAACAGAGACAACTGGTGAAAATGTCCTTATATCATTTCTTTCTTTCTTCCCTGTCTCACACATCATCTCCTCTGAAATCTTCTCTCATTTCTACGCTGTAGTAAAGTTTCAGTATAATTTCAGTTTCAGTCACTGACGAGTCACTGACGAGTCACTGACGAGTCACTGACGCCTCAGACACAACATCTGAGAGAAAAGAGACTCAACACACGTTCGGGGAATTTACTTGACTCCTAACATTGAGGAGAAAGTCGTTGAGTTTAAATCAGGGCACATGGTGAGATGAATTCTTTATGCTGTAGGCTCCCGCTTAATTTATTAATGATTAAAGGAGCAGTTCAACCTTTTTGTTGTAGATTAAATTATTTCCTTTCTTTCTGAGAGAACAGGGTTAAAGTGAATCATCCGTAAATGTTGAACTAATCCTGAGTCGAAGTTTTAGTGAGATTGTGTTGGAGAAAATATCAACAACCCCGTGAAGGGTTTGGTTTTCGGGGGGGGAAGTGAGGAATTAGACTCTCCTTCACGTCACAATAATTTCCATCGGTTCTTGACCCTGAATCCAAAGCATCATCGAGGACAAACACACTTTCTGAATTCTCGCCTCACTAAACCGTTGTGTCGCTCACACAGATCAGAGCACGTTAACAGTATTTGAATGGTCGCTGATGTTTCTTCCCCTGGTGTCCTGCAGGGGGAGCTGCTGAGCCCCTGCCGCTGTGACGGCTCGGTGCGCTGCACCCACCAGCCCTGCCTCATCCGCTGGATCAGCGAGAGGGGCTCCTGGAGCTGTGAGCTGTGCTACTTCAAGTACCAGGTCCTGGCCATCAGCACCAAGAACCCTCTGCAGGTAACATGGAGCTGGTGCACACACTCACCAGGGCCGGGCCCGGGGGGGGGGGGGGGGGGGTCCAGGGGGGACCTATCACTTACTAACTTCAAATTTTCAAAATCTACAGAGCTGACAGATGATAATGACTTGAATGTTCCCAGTGGGGTAACTGGGGCCCCTGATTGAAATCACATCCCAATCGATTCACAGTGACACATAAACAACTACAACTATAGAGTTCATGTCTCCAACATGAAACCATGTGTATGTTCGGTCCAGTGGTGAAGTGGTTTCACCGTCACACGGAATCAGACCGAGCTCTCTACATGTTGTCATATGGTGCTGACACACTTTCCCCCTGCGTCACCGGCCTTCTGCCCTCCTCCTCAGACGCAGCCAGCCGCTCTGAAACCTGAGGAGGCGTCACGAATGTGTTGGTGTGTGTGTGTGTGTGTGTGTGTTGGTGTGTGTAGTTCACGTGTGCATGCAGCCTGTTCTCAGATGTGTAGATTTCTGTGTCTCAGAGAACTCGATTTTTATTCAGATCTGCACCAAAGGAGTTTATGTTTTATACATTTGTTCGTTTGCAGGATTACGAAGAAATTGTTTCCATGAACTGTTAATGAGGGTCAGAACCAGGGTTGCAAAATTTCGGAAACTTTACATGGGAATTAACGGGAATATACAGGAATATACGGGAATATACGGGAATAAACTGGAATAAACGGGAATAAACAGGAATTAACGGGAATAAACTGGAAATATTGTGGGTAATTTATACTAACTGTATTTACCTTGTCATATAAAGACATAAATATAAACATTTTGTTTCGTCATAGGCTGATTTGAGCCCTGAGGAAACTTTGTGCACTTGACTATATGCTTCTGCATCTTTGTGTCATTCTCAACATAGGTCTTTGCACAGTATTTGCAAATGTACACAGCCTTTCCTTCTACATTGACATTGACATGTCTCCACACAGGAGATAGTGCATGTAGAAGTGTTCTGTAGATAAGATGAGAAAAAAGGTTGTAAAAAAACACTAATGCAATGCCAGAGATATTAATAGTTAGCCAAACATTTGTATTTTACAATACACAATACAGTATTTTACAATTGATGTATAAATGAATAAAAATAGGCTAGATGAACAGATGAACAATCCTCAATCAGCATGCTGATATACATTTCCCCAGTAACATCATAGACCTGACCTGACTAGTCCTGCACACTACAGCAGGCCTCAATAGCATAGATCTTTAAAATAGAGTATTGAATGATGTTTTTATTGCTCAGCGTTTAATTTGTGTTTTTTGTTTTTTTTTAATTCCCCAAATTCCCGAGCTTAACTTCCCATGGAACATTTCCAGAAAGTTTCCGGAAGTTTTCCACCCCTTTGCAACCTAGTCAGAACCAATGACCTTCTTATTTCCCATGTATCCTCTCACTGCCACCTTTAGATTTATACTCTGACTTTTGACCCTTAGATATTTGACCAGCACCTAATTCAAGCTCCCTGCACCTTTGGTAAATGCTGCTTATTCATTGGTGCATTACACATTGTAAAACATCGTGAACAGTATCATAAAAACAGCAGTTATACAGAACGAGTATTTATAATTTTTAAATGCCCCATGAAATGAAAAATACATTTCGGCCCAGTTCTAATCCGTCTCTTATGCCAGGAAGGAGGTTGTGTTTTCTGTTAGTTAGCAGGATTAGAAACGAGCGGATTACGATGAACACGAGTCGGGAAGGAGCCGTTCATTCTTCCTCTTTCTTCAAACAGGGTTTTACAGCATTTCTTTGATTTTATCAGAGAATAATTCATGGATCTTCACACGATTACAGGACCGATATTTATGAGTTTGTGTAATTTGGTGCAGCTCCAAATAAAAAAATCCAGATCTAGTGAATTAAACTGTGGTTTCACAAGGAGACTGTGGGACTGAAGGGAGAAATAAAGAAGTGATATTATAGTTGTTTTATAGTTTTCTTGTTATTTGCCAAATATAAGTCAAAGACAATAATATCATAGTGTTTTTTTTTACATCCAAAATCACATTCGCTCTTCAAGTTTAACGGTTTCAGATGTTGTGTGACTCATCCGGGCCTCAGGGGCGTTTAGACATCGTTTCATCCGATGGAGATTCACTGTGGGGATCAAACGCACGTGGCCTCGTGCCAAACGCTATTTGATCGTGGTCGTCGTCTCCTTCATCAGCTCCATCCTCAGGCGGAGGCGGGGGAAGTCCTCCACGTCAGATTGGTTCTGTTCATACATCATTTTACAGGAGTTCTACTGAACCTGAACTGTTCTGACCTGTTATCACTAAAGATTTTACATATTTCAACACAACTCTGTCACCTTTCCTTTATTTTGTGTTTCTTGCAGCTTCGTTTGTCGTTAGATTGACGAGGACGTGTGTGTTTTTGGTGAAGACAGATTAGAAAGAACCAAAATAAACTTTGACGTGAGCAGAACTCAGGACTTCTGACCTCAGTAGAGACTCTGAGCTCTTCTCTCTTGTTTCTCCAGTGGCAGGCCATTTCTCTGACCGTGATCGAGAAGGTGCAGATAGCCGCCATCATCCTGGGTTCCCTGTTCCTCATCGCCAGCATCTCCTGGCTCATCTGGTCCTCCCTCAGCCCCTCGGCCAAGTGGCAGCGCCAGGACCTGCTCTTCCAGATCTGCTACGGCATGTACGGCTTCATGGACATCGTCTGCATAGGTAAAGGAAAACGTGAAACCTCCAACAGCAGAGGTACAGGGAGCCTGAGAGGATCAGTGGCTAACAACATCACATAGTGAGAGGAAGAGGTGTCGCAGCATGGAGAGATGCATTATGCAACAAGAGGAGTAGCAGAGGAAACAGGATGCGCTTTGCAACAACAAAAATATTAATAAACATTAGCTGCTTTATGCAAGGACAAACAAACATGGCCACAAAAGCATGTACTCACTTCACATTCTGCTGGTTAAGGTCGTGCAATATTTAAAAAAAGGAAATAGGCAGATGGTGCCCACGTCGGCCAAACGCTGATGATGCCTCAGAGAGCAGGAGCCTGTTTTCCAGCAGTCACCTGGTCCACTGTGCACGAGTGGCCGTGAGTCGCCAGTGTAAAACAACACAGGGAACAGATGGCGTCAGATTTGTGCACGGTGATTATTGCCAACTGTCTATTCTCATCCACAGGCGAGCTGGGAAGTGGCTGCCTGTGTTCTTCTAGAGCAGAATCCACGTCCTTCACCCTGTTTCCTCTTTCTCTCCCTGCCCAGGCCTCATCATCCACGAGGGATCCTCAGTGTATCGGATCTTCAAACGATGGCAGGCTGTTAATCAGCAGTGGAAAGTTCTGAACTATGAGAAATCCAAGGACTTGGGCGACCCGCTGAGCTCCAGCAAGGCGGCGAACCGCGGCTCTCGCGGGAACCCTCACGGCCTGGCCAGCAGCAGCGGCGGGCGACAGAGCAGGAGGCTAAGAACTATTCTGAACCACCACTGTGGCTACACCATCCTGCACATCCTGAGCCAGCTGAGGCCCCACGACCCGCGGATCAGCGCCGCCGCCAGCCGGGAGGTGGTGATGAGGGTCACCACGGTATGAGCCGGGCCCTGCAGAGGGACACACCTCATCTCCGAGTGCAGATGTAAATGAGCTGATATTGAATGATACAGACTGAGGCAGGCGACGGTTCCTGAGAGGAGCCGAGCGAGGCCCCGAGCATCAACACACAACTCACCGGAGGATCTCTCCTCTGGTTCAGTACAACAAAAGGAAGCCAGATGCTCCTTCTCAATAATTAAAGAACTGATGAAAATCAGGACGAAAAAGAATCAAAGACATCAAAGGAGAATCGTGAGGAGGGAAAACAGTGTGAACGGGTTTTATAACCGAACACGAGACGATGCCAGGACTTTTCCAGTTTCAATATCAGGATGCACAGACATTTTTCTTTTTCTTTATGATCCTTTTGCTTTGATTTGTACTTCCTCTTTTTTTGTTGTGTTTTTTTACTCACTTTGATTTTGTACGGATGTTTGATTCTAGAGGAAATCGTGAAACACAGACATACATTTCCAGACGACTATGTTTAATGATCTTTACAAATTTCTACAAGCTAATCGATGCTGGTGAATAAAAGACCGAAAACTGAAACCAACCAACAAACACGAGGCGAACACCGAGGAGGCGACGGAACAATAAGTCATTACAAGTTAAAGAAAAAAAGGAAAACATAAAAAAGACACAAAATAAAAAAGAGAAATCGGTGAGATTTCAGTGACACTTAAACCTTTCTGCAATAAAGAAGCGTATGTACATTTCACAGGGGAATTTTGCATGGGTATATCATTTTATTCTTCATCACATAACAGAAGCACATGACAGATTTGCTCTACTTCGAATGGTGCTTGCCAAAATAAACACTTTGAAAACATCTGACGTCATCGCACCAACTTTTTGTCGACGTGACAAGCGGCAGCGTGTGTTCAGGCTCTTTCGGCTCCGATGCAGATTGTTTGCTGCCGTTTGCTGATTCAGAAAAACTATTGGATTAAAAACGGGGATCGGAGGATCTCGTGATAATCAGTCTCCCTCGGTCTCTTCTTTCCTGTGGCTCAGAGCATGTGAGGTGTGACTGTGAGCTCCTGTGGTTTCAGGATATTAAATCTCCCTCTGTTTATTCAAATATGTCTGTGGACATGTTTCCTGACTGGAACTGTCCCTCAGGTGGAGGACACCCAGACGTCCTTTGATCAGATCAAAGCTGCAACAGATAGAGTTCATTCATCGATTTGTGGATCCACAGATAATTAACCAGCAGCCACTTGAATCATTCAGTTGTTTTGGTGATTTTGAGGAGATTGAACCTCAAGTCCTCCGGCTGCAGCTCCGGTGATGATCTGCAGATTTTATATCATCAGAAACTACACATTTATAGGTTTAAGTCGCTTCTACTTGTATAAAAGTACTTGCTTCTACATGTACTTGGAGTATTAAAAGCTAAAGTACTCGCTGAGTGCAGCCTCTTCCCTGATGTGACAGTCTAATACATCATTATAGTTTCTGCTTCTTCTGCTTCGACTTCAAGTGTAGAAATAAAACTAGTGAGCATCAACATGACTCAACAGTGAGATGAGAAACGTGTTTAACCTGCAACCACACAACCAGGAGGCTCAGAGGAGGAGGTGCTCGGTGTGAGAGGCTGAGCTCCATGTAGTGTTTGAATCCATCACTGCAGGAGATGAGCAGCTCCTGGTTTGTGTTGCTCAGTGAAGAACAAACTCGGCCTCTGACGCCACCTAGTGGTTGCTCGTGTTGCTCAGTGTGAAACCATCTTCTCTGTTTGTTGGACATGAAAACAAAACACACACGTTCCTCTGCAGCTAGAGGGCGCTGTACCTCCTGCAGCAGGAAGGGGCTGTTTTCAATCCACAATATGTTTTCAATTTTATTATGATCATCCATATCTCAAAACATTTAGTGATAACAATGATAATAATAATAATATAACACTGATATAGCAATACCTTTCACACAGACTCACTTAAAAGTGTTTGAGTCTGTAAACATATTTAAATATCATTAATATCTCATAAGATGAGTTATGATTTATAATAATATCAACTGTTATTTTATCAATATCAAAACCTTTCACTCAGCTTAACTGTAAATTATTTATTCATTCCTCTATTATAATAATGATGCAAACAAATAAATAAATAAACACAGCGTCTATTATTTAATGCACTATGCCCCTGATGCAAACCAGACACAATAAAGGCTTTATTTTGAAACTTGAAGACCGGAAACAAACAGTCTTTACTGATGTTTTTATTTTGAAAGTAAAGATATTCATGAAGAACAAGCGGCACGAGTTACCTTGAAATTGTGTTAATTGATTTTCAATTATATATGTATAGGCCTGTTTATTTTATATTGATAAAATAAGAATCAGGTGTGTTTTATTTTGATAGTCTGCCAGTCAGCTGGATCAGCTCGGACTCGTTTGTAAACCAGGTCACGTGGTCGAAACCGGACAAACATCTGTGACTGTGACTTTGTCTTTTGTCCTTTGTCCTCTTGCTCCTCTTGACGTACCTGTCCATTGAGTCCACGCCTCCTCCTCCGCCTCCTCCTCCTCCTCTTCCTCCTCTTCCTCCTCTCAGGGAACAATGTTCAACCTGCTCCCTCCTCTCATTCCTCTGGAAACTACAAGGAAACGAGGAGGAGGAGGAGCATGAAGCGTTTACCGGATTCAGGTGAAACAGAGGAGTGATTGTTTTCTACTGAGTGAGGAGACAGATAGAGAGAGAGAGACAGAAAGAAGGACAGGAGAGAGAGAGGAGACAGACAGGAGACAGGTGAGGAAGAAGATGAAGAAGATGTTCTCCTTCCGTCGCTCAGGTGAGTCTCGCTCGTCTCCTCTCACTGAAACGAGTGGTGCATCTCACCTCTCTTCATATCTCTGTGGTTTAATCTTCTCATGTCAAGATTTGTTCTGTGACGAACTTCACGTTGATCATTCTGATCAGTGTTTTGTTTTATATGATCATTTCCTGTCATATAACTTTAAATACCAGAATACAGCTCTGAGACTTATTATCATTTAATCCTCTGGTTCTTCTTCAAATCACCTTTTACAAGATTTAATCAGGATTTGACATATATTCAGTTTTTAAATCTATTAACTGATCATCTTTCTGTTAATTGTAAATCTGTAAAACTGTGTAACACTGGGAATGTTTAGTATGAATAAGGTTTATTATTATCCACTGGACATAACATGATAGATAGATATAGATAGTAATACATCATATCTGCTATGTGATCCTCTAATAAATCCAATAATCCAGTTTAACCAGCTGTTTGCTTCCAGTGAGAGATCCCACACCCGAGAGCTTCCACATCTCGTCCCTGCCGCCCAGTGTCCCCAGCTGTCAGGAGGACAGACGGACCACAGCGCCAGGTGAGGACGGATGGACCACAGCACCAGGTGAGGACGTCTCATGGTGTCTGCATCTCACCAGGAGTTTATATCCCTGCTCTGTGTTCTACATGTCGAGCTCAGAGTCCAGGGTCTGCACGAAGGAGAGAGGTCAACTCATCCAGGTCATGTGATCGTCCTTTACGTTTCACTCACTGTCACATGATAGGAAAACCCAGAGTTAACAAGAAAACCAGCTTCATGGTTCAGGTTCTCAGGACCATGTCAGGTTCAGTGAAACAGATCCTGGATATGTTGAGCTGCAGGACTCTCGACAGCTGTTCATTACCATACAGGTTTATACAGATGTTCATGAGCCACCATCAGGCCAAAGTCTTCACCTATTCTGAGAAATAGCTGATTGTCCTATTTCCCTGGATTCAAACTTTATTCACACAATAAAATAAAGATTAGCTGAACCAGCTGCTTCCGACCGTTCCCCAGTAGCTTCCTCAGCCGCTGAAGTTACAGGTGTTAAAAGTTTGATGATTAACTTCTAGGTCAACGTGGATACAACTCATTTGTGTGTGTGTGTGTGTGTGTGTTTTCTACACTGTGCACATCCGTGGGTGATGTTTCATTATATTTGTGTGATATTTTAGCTGCAGATGTGTCGGCAGAGAGAGAGTGTGCGAGCGTGATCCAGACGACACACACACACCGAGGCCCCGCCCCCTCCGTCTTCCTCCAGAAGCAGAACCATGAGCCCGTCGCCACCACGTACTTCGACAAGAAGGTCCCTGTCCCCGACGAGGACAGTGAGGTAAGACAGAGGACAGGTCGCGGTGGGGACGCAGTACTCACAGTAGAAACACAAATAAACATACTCAATTCACAGTAAAAGTACAAAACTATTATATTTCAAGAAAATATTGGTATTGACAAACAGAATTTATAGTTTCCAGCATTAATTGGAGGTGATCTCCTGATTGTTTCCCTCCAGCAGACCAGCTTCAGTCTGCGGAAGCTGTGGGCCTTCACTGGGCCGGGCTTCCTGATGAGCATCGCCTACCTGGACCCGGGGAACATCGAGTCCGACCTGCAGTCCGGGGCCAAAGCCGGGTTCAAGGTGAGGCTGCGGGTGACCACTGCTTTCAGAATCAAGCTGCAGATCGATTTCATTACCTCCACAAGGAGCTCACACGTTCACAGGACGTGGCATCGTGAACTTGAAGCTGTGAGATTACATGTGATCGTGACTGTGGCAGATTGAAACGTGTTGTTCGAGCTCCTGATGGACGAACCTGCTCCGTCCTCAGCTGCTCTGGGTGCTGCTGGGCGCCACCATCATCGGCCTGCTGCTGCAGCGGCTGGCGGCGCGACTGGGCGTGGTCACGGGGATGCACCTGGCGGAGGTCTGCAACCGGCAGTACCACACGGTGAGGCTGTGACGGGTCTGATCCCAGCAGGCGATGAAGAGTCTCTCCTGATCCTGAACACGACCACACGTCAGGGTCTTTATCAGGAGCTTTAAACTGAAAACCCTGCTGCACTGAAACCTGCTCTGTTCTCACAGCAGCGGCAAATCCTGGATTATCTAAAGGTTCAGTGTGTAAGATTGAGGTGAAAGGATCTATTGATGGAGTTTGAATACGAAATAATCCCAGTGAGGTTTCCACTGGTGTGTTTCATCTAAATTGTAGAATTGTTCTCTAGAATGGATTCCTTATTTTGAATACTTTATAATAGAATACTTTATATTAAATACTTCATATTTACAGCAGGAGTGGTTCCTCTTTACGGAGGCATCCATGTTTTTTACAGTAGCAATGTTTATGGAGGATTATTATCATGAGTTAAGGATACTTATATTAATAGGATAAACTGTTAATAGCAACTATAAAAGCAAAATATAAGTTTATTATAATCAGAAAGAGGTTGGACACTTTTCATTTCTTCCCATGCTCCCTGTTGAACCAGGTGCCGCGGGTCATCCTGTGGTTGATGGTGGAGCTGGCCATCATCGGCTCGGACATGCAGGAGGTGATCGGCTGTGCCATCGCCTTCAACCTCCTCTCCAGCGGCAGGTTGTGTGATCAGACTCGAACGTGGACATGATGACCTGCTGGGCCACACGGGAGCTTTAACGAGTTGTGTGTCTGTGTGTGTGTGTAGGATTCCCCTGTGGGGCGGCGTCCTCATCACCATCGTGGACACCTTCGTCTTCCTCTTCTTGGACAAGTACGGTGCGTTGTGGTGGCTTCCTGTCGCGTCCTCACAGCTGCTCCTGGATCAGTGTCAAATCAAAGTGACACCCGTTTTCTTCTGTGCAGGTCTGAGGAAGCTGGAAGCGTTCTTTGGTTTACTCATCACGGTCATGGCCATCACGTTTGGATATGAGGTACAAACATTTAACACGTTGAGATCTCACCTCCGCCGACACATCGGGTCTGGACTGTCTCTGGAGTTCACCCTTCACACACAAACCAACACAACGCTGTCCTCCTCCTCTTCCTCAGTATGTGACGGTGAGTCCGGACCAGGGTCAGCTGCTGAAGGGGATGTTCGTGCCGTACTGCCAGGGCTGCGGCCCGGCTCAGATGGCTCAGGCCGTCGGCATCGTGGGAGCCGTCATCATGCCTCACAACATCTACCTCCACTCGGCTCTGGTCAAGGTGAACCTGCTGGATGATCTCCTCAGAGTCACGTCTTTCCCTTTATTAAGCCTCACAGTGTAACAGCTCTTCATCACACGTGTTCTTTCAGTCTCGAGAAGTGGATCGAACCAACAGGAAGGAAGTCAGAGAGGCCAACAAATACTTCTTCATCGAGTCGACCGTCGCCCTCTTCATCTCTTTCCTCATCAATGTCTTCGTGGTGGCTGTTTTCGCCGAGGCTTTCTACGGTCGCACAAACATGGAGGTGGTGAGTGTCAATCTGAGGAGCTTCAATCTGTGGAGCTTCAGTCTGTAGAGCTTCAGTCTGAGGAGCTTCAGTCTGTGGAGGTTCAATCTGTGGAGCTTCAATCTGTGGAGCTTCAATCTGTGGAGCTTCAATCTGTGGAGCTTCAATCTGTGGAGGTTCAGTCTGAGGAGCTTCAGTCTGTGGAGCTTCAGTCTGTGGAGCTTCAATCTGTGGAGCTTCAGTCTGTGGAGGTTCAGTCTGTGGAGGTTCAATCTGTGGAGCTTCAATCTGTGGAGCTTCAATCTGTGGAGCTTCAATCTGTGGAGGTTCAGTCTGTAGAGCTTCAATCTGCTGAGCTTCAGTCTGCGGAGCTTCAGTCTGCGGAGCTTCAGTCTGCGGAGCTTCAGTCTGCGGAGCTTCAGTCTGCGGAGCTTCAGTCTGCGGAGGTTCAGTCTGCGGAGCTTCAATCTGTGGAGCTTCAGTCTGTGGAGCTTCAGTCTGTGGAGGTTCAGTCTGTGGAGCTTCAATCTGTGGAGCTTCAGTCTGTGGAGCTTCAGTCTGTGGAGGTTCAATCTGTGGAGCTTCAGTCTGTGGAGCTTCAGTCTGTGGAGCTTCAGTCTGTGGAGCTTCAATCTGTGGAGCTTCAGTCTGTGGAGCTTCAGTCTGTGGAGCTTCAGTCTGTGGAGCTTCAATCTGTGGAGCTTCAATCTGTTGAGGTTCAATCTGTGGAGGTTCATATGTGTGTCATTCTGTTTCTGGGGCCTTCTGGTCTAGATCTGTGTTTCTTTTTATTCCAGCACAACGTCTGCAATGATTCAGGAAGTCCTCATTCACAGCTGTTCCCTCAGGACAATCACACTCTTGAGGTGGACATCTACAAAGGGGTGAGAGTGTTCCTCATGTTTTCACAGATCTTAGACCTTCTAGTTTTAATGTTGATTAAAGCAGCTTTTAATACAGATTGTATTCTTTCCTCAAGTTGATTTAACTAAAGCCCAATGAGATGCTGCTTGTTTTCTGGTGTGTGTGTGACTCTGCTGAGTTTGTTTTCCTGAGTTGATTCTATTGAGTGTATGTGTGTGTGTGTGTGTGTGTGTGTGTGTTACAGGGAGTGGTGCTGGGCTGCTTCTTTGGCCCAGTGGCGCTCTACATCTGGGCCGTGGGGATCCTCGCAGCTGGTCAGAGCTCCACCATGACTGGAACGTACTCTGGACAGTTTGTTATGGAGGTTAGTCACACACTCACACACACACACACACACGCACACACACACACACACACACACACACACAGACACACACAGGGGAAATGTCAGCCGTGTCCTTCATGCTCATAACACATTTTTCCAGTCTGATGGTGTTATTGAATTTTAGCCTGTTTATGAAGCTGTCCATTAAACTCTGTGGAAAGTGAGCGAGTAGCAGGTCGAGTGTGTGTCTGTGGTAAATGTCACAGACTGATGTGTCCCCCCCCCCCCCCCCTCAGGGTTTCTTGAACCTGCGCTGGTCGCGTTTCGCCCGGGTGCTGTTGACCCGCTCCATCGCCATCACCCCCACCCTGCTGGTGGCCGTCTTCCAGGACGTGCAGCGTCTCACGGGCATGAACGACTTCCTGAACGTGCTGCAGAGCATGCAGGTCGGCCTCCACCCCTCTCCACCTCCGGCTGGCTCCTCCTCCTTCTTCTCTGTCACCTGCATGTCATAGCAGTTTATTTTCACTTCCTACAAACACGTAAAAATAAAACCGTCTGTTTGGATTTAGTTTCATTATCAGTTTCCAGTTTAAACTCAGAGTCCAACACAACTCTTCTTTGAGCTCTGATGGTTTGGTTTTAATGGTTTGAGCTGCAGTAATGTTCATTTTTGATTTGTAGATATTTATTATTTAATTATATATATTTATCTTTGTGACTTTCGGAGCTTGGACCTGCTGAATCAGTTTGGATCTTTCTTAAATTCCTATAAAAGTCAATTGTCAAAGTCCCTGTGGCCTTAACACTGAACAGCAGCATCACACATCAAACAATCCTTAAGCCAGAAATACTTCAAAACAATACTCAAGGACACGACTTGAGTACTTCATATTTCCCATTCCTCTGTTCTCCTCTCTCCCAGCTTCCATTCGCCCTCATTCCCATCCTCACGTTCACCAGTCTTCCTTCTCTCATGAACGAGTTTGCCAACGGACTGTAAGTTTCATCACAGTCAGATAACCCCCCCCGCTGGTTTGATTCCCTCTGTCTCTAAACACGTTGCTCTCCTGTGTGCAGGGTGTATAAGATCGGCGGGGGGGCGGTGATCCTGCTCGTCTGCTCCATCAACATCTACTTCGTGGTGGTGTACGTGACGGCTCTGGCCAGCGTGTGGCTCTACGTGCTGGCCGCGCTGCTCTCCGTGGCCTACCTGACCTTCGTGGGATATTTGGTGAGTAGATGATTGAGCAGCAGGTAAATTCCTGAGGTTGAACTTTGACCCACTGTGACCCGGAAACCTGTGGAACTAGAACCTCGGGCGACTTCATCTTCTCAGGGAGTTAATGCTCTCCACTGGGGTTTGCTCCGAATCACAGTTCAGATGTCACAGATTGAAAAATAGATAACGCTCTATATAAATATCTTTGAAAGAAAAATCCTAATCTCCTGTCGAAACGTTATGTTCAATCCAAACTAGAGGGAATTAGATTTACCGGATTTTTACGTCCCGCAAGGAGTTTACGCTTAGTCAGCGTTTTTTTTGTTTTGTTTGTTTGTTTGTTTGTTTGTTTGTTTGTTTGTTTGTCTGCAGGATTTATGCAAAAACTGTTGGACAGATTACAATGAAACTTGGTGGAGTTTCTTGAGTAGTTTTTTTGCGTAATCCAGCAAACTACGAGACAATCAAATTCCTTGTCAGAGTTAATTATTGATTCAGAATTCACCTTCAAAATAAAACCTGTCCTGGGTTAATATTTGCTGGTTTTCTGCTTCTATGACAGTAAAATAATAGATTTTTATCTGTAGATTATGTGCAGATATTGTTAATGAGTTTAACCACCTTGAGACCTTTATCTTAATGATTATTTTCTTCATTTATATATAAATATATTATTGTTTTTGATGTTTATGTTTAATTTTGCGTTATTAATATATTCTTTTGGACATTAAACTTCCTGAAAAAAACTGAAAAAGGTAATTTGGACATAAACCCTCGCTACACTGATCGATCGATAACTGATTAATTGTCCATCTGTCTGTGTTTGTGTGTGTCTGTGTTCATGTGTGTGTGTTTGTGCTGCAGGTGTGGCTGTGCCTGATCGCTCTGGGGGTTTCTTGTCTGGATCCGACCACACGGAGAGGGAACGACACGACCATCCTGATCGAGCAGCAGCCGGAGTTCGATTCCTGAACCTGGTGTGTGTGTGGACGCTCGTCACTAAGGTGCAGCTGTGAACCACCTTTGACCACATGTACTTTTCTTTAGCGCTGATTTATTTATACCAGAAGTTTGTCGAGTGTCACATGGTCGATTGGTCTCCTAGTTCCACGTCTCCACTTTCCTCTCTGCATCTCTGAAGTCAGGACTTGAAGAAAAATCTTCTTTTAACTGTTTGATGTCATTTATCATGAACGGGCTCTTCTGACATTGTTCAGGAAGCGGAACCTCACATTTCAAGATTGGGGAACTAGTGAAGTTTATTTTCTGTCCTCGTGCACATTCACTGAAAAACGCACGGTGTTGTTTATCATGTTGACTCATTTCTGCACTTTCCTGAAGGTAGAAAGCAGGAAGAACAAAATGTTTGACTCATTTCTTATCTGTTTTTTTTTTATCTTATTTCTGCAGCAGCATCTGTTCAATCGTTTTATTGTTTTATTATTTTATGATCACACAGTATTGCCGAACGTTCTTCAGAAAGAACCCAGTGCTCAAATAACTTGTACTTAATACCATGTTGTCACCATCATTTATGTGACCCAGTTCTTTTCAAATTATTTTTTTTCTGAATGATTGCTCGATCTGATTGGACGGACTGAGGCTCCCGTGCACAGTCCTGTAACTCAACAACTTTACGAGTGTAGAACCTTTACCTCAAAACGTGTTGAAATAGAATTCAGTGTTTTTTGAAGCCCTGCAGATCCTGAGTGTGTGTGTGTGTGTGTAGTTTCTCTCTTGGCCACAGGGAGGCAGCGGAGGCCACAGCACAGATTCCTCAGCTCCAGTCTCAACCACTGGAACTGCACAACACATTAAATACCATGGTGTGTTACATCATGTGTTGTTGCATCGTAGAAATATCTGCAGCGACAGGACAGGTCTGTGATGTTCTGACTGTACGTGCAGCTGCTGCTCCACATGCCTGTGGCCTTGGAATGTCTGAGGAGTCGCAGCTATTGTGCAACTGCAAATGAGCTGTGCTGGTTTCCAGTGCCGCTGGAATTCCAGTCCTGAAGAACCCCAGCCTCCTGCGAGCTGGGGAGAAGCGGGTGGACGGGTTTTCTCTTTGCATTGTGGCGGGGAACTTTTATTTTTCTCTCCCTCCTCTCCCTGTCATGGAGGCTGAGTTATGTAAGAGCTGAGGGAGGAGAGTCTTCCCACCGCCCCTCTCTGTTTTTGTTTTTCTCAATGAGCCAATGTCTCCCTGCCGAGGCCTCACAGCCTGTGCAGTAGGCCCCTTTCCTGGAAACACTGCCTAGGAGAGGCCACTCAGGGGCAGGCCTCTAAGGCGGGAGGAGGAGGAGGAGGTGGTGGGGGGGGGGGCTCTTCCAGCAAATCACATGACTGTAGTGTAGACCCTCAGTCCCGGCCCCACTTGAGGCTCAGATGCACATTTCAGCAGCTAGTTTGTCATCAGCAGGAACTGGAAGTGGCTGTAAAGCACATGGCAGCGTGTGGAGGCTCTGAGGTGAAGCTGTGGAATCCTGGTGTGAACTGTAGAAGAAGAACCACAACGTCTGATGGATGGACTCAGTGTGTGGTTGTGTGTGTGTGTCATTTTTATTTTTATGCATTTTTATTTCACAATGTCATTGCTGTGCAGTATAACTTGATGAGCAGTGTTTTTATCTGCTAGTTGAAGTATTTTTCTGAATGGAGGACGATGGTTTGGCTCCAGGGCCTCGATATGTTTACGACTGATTCATGACAAAATGAGTTGTTCTGTAACACACTGATGTGTGTGTTTGTTTGCTGTTGTGCTACAGCTGACGACTTGTCACACTTTAACAGAGACGTTGATTTATGTTTTTGCAAAGAGACATGTTTCTCATTCGGGACTGTGGGGCAGTTGATTTAATGAGACGTATTAATAATCATTAATTGTGTCATCGTGCTGTCAACACAATATTCAGCCTGAGAAACACAATAAAGCAGAACAGAGAATTTCACATTTGTTTGTGTCGTGATTTGTTTTCTTATCTTTTCCTCAGATGAAGATCAGGTCTCATGTTTGAACTTGTGATTTACTTCTTCTTTCACCTCGTTCCCTCTGGACGCGTGATGCTTGTCCCTGGAACGTCCCTCCGTCCCATTCTAGTGGACAACACAACTTCAGATCTGATAAAAATATTCACTTAGATTCAGACATGATTATATTTCATTTGAGGGGTTAAAGGTCATTGACAAGGTCACAGAGAGCTCAAATAGTAAATTGTTTAAGTTGTGAAAGCGTCATCTTCAGAACGGCCAAAGGGAATCCTTTCACACTTGTCACACATGTTCATCAGGAGTAGAGGATTGACTGATTGGATATTGGTGGCCAAAGGTCAAAGGTCAGGGTGACGGCAGCCTCATGTATGATTTTGGTCGCTGTGTCTGATATCTCACGACGGCCTTGTGGGAATCTCCTCAACTTTTGATCCCATGTCACTTAGAATCAAAGATGAACTGATCAGTTATAAAGACTGAAACTAGTATTTTTATTTTGTACATGCGTGTGCATCAGTTCTGTAGCTGTCGACTGGTGACAGATGGATGTGGCTTTTATTGGAAGCGGCTGTTTGAAGTCACATGTTTTAGGGGCGGATTCTCCAGACGTTGGACTGCAGCAGCCCGGGCCTTCCTTCCTTTCCACCATTTGACCTCTTGGCTCTTTCCGTCCGTCTTCTCTGAGGAATGCACGAGTAGCAGAGGACGAGATGCTCCAGAGAGCAGGCGAAGATAATGAATTTCAAATTGATTTAGTAAACAGCATCGGATTTGAGGCCGCATGACATTTTCCAGCTGTGCGGTCTGTGCTTATTTTGTATATATTTTTACACAGATCTGTCAGTGCTGCCTTGAAATGTCCGACACCAGGAATGCAAACAGCGGAGCCGTTCCTGTTTGTGTGTCGCGTTGTGGTCGCTGTGGGCACCGGCTGCTCGTGGTGTAACGGGTTCACATGTGTTTGGAAACTGAACTGTGCAGTTAGTTCTTTATTAACATGTTTACTTTGATTGTTTCTCTCGGTTTTCTTCGGTCAAACAGTCTCACGCATGAGAATGTACTTAGGTTGAAGTACCACGTTAACTTCTCAAGTGAGTACTTGCATTTAAATTTACTTTAAGTATTAAGAGTTAAAGTAACTTGGTGCGAGTAATCCATGACATCATTTTGTTCGAGTCTTTCAGGTGTTTCTTCTTCAGTCTAATGTGATCTGCTCACTCTGATTGGATCAGTGGATCAATTACAAATATATAAAAAACAATGTAATCGTGTAGCAAGATGCATCTTAAAAAATATAAGAGTAGTAAATACAGATATTTGCTGATATATTTGGTGAAGTAAAAGTAAAAAAGTACTTGGAAATAAATCAAATTATGTAAAGTACAAATACAGGAAAAATGTACTTAAGTACAGAAACAAAGTAAATATACTTTGCTAAGCCCCCCCACTGCTGTGTACCTGCGTCATTCATGTGACACGTGTGTGTTTTATGGGCTTAAATACAGCAAATATGTACTGTTACTTCATTCCACGCCATTGTTGTTCACTGCAGCCTGAAGATCAGAGGAAAGAGGATACAGAGAAACTAAAGAACCTCCATGTTGTGTATATATAAATATCTGGGGACCAACTATCGACCACATGGTGTCAAACCCCAATTTATTATTTATTTGAACAAATGTGTTTAGTTCAAGTTACTCAGAAAGTGAATTTATTCTGTACAAGGAAAAAATAATGATGAAATAACAGCATCTGCCTGCAGCTCAGTGCAGTTTGTTTTTATTAAATCAATAAAACCGTTCATTCTTGATTATTTACTAGAATTACACGCAAATAAAGAAGATCTACGTCTAAATGGAGTCATTGTGTTGCATGATGGGACTGTCATGTTATGTTTATCACCAGCAGCCTCACTGTGAACTCACTGCAGCGGAGCCTGGGTGATGTACTGTCACACACATCGTCCGGTGCCGTAACACAAACTGCTTCCCGGCCTCAAGTCCCTGCAGCGTTTATCATGCAAAACAAAGTTAGAGCTTCACTAGACTGGTGTGTAACTGGAGGGGAGTGGGAGGGGGAACGAGAGAGGCCTGCAGGGTCACTGGTTTCTCTCCGCTTCCTCCACGCGGTAGGTTCTGCTGAGGAACAGCTCGAACACGTTCCGTCTGGAGTCGTAACAAACCCTCCGGATGTGGACACGTTCAGTGGAGACTGTGGCTCCTGCAAAGAGAAGCTGGAAACGTCCTCTATACAGTTACATGAAGTACAGGTACTGTATAAGTACTTTACTGTAAGTCCCCCTGAAGTTCAAGCTGTTCACAAACACATTGTTGAATTCTTCTATTTAATTTCGTTGTACTGTGCTATAAACAATTAATTACATGTATTTGTATTGTGCTTAAAAATGCTGAATAAAGAAACTTTAAACGTTGCATGTGCAGATGTCTCTAAACCACAATACTGTTACACCACACTGAGTGTTTTTGTTCTCCATATCAAGTGTGTGTGTGTGAGTGTGTGTGAGTGTGTGTGTGTGTGTGTGTGTCTCTGTCTGTGTGTGTGTGTGTGTGTGTGTGTGTGGTATTACTCATGTTTACGCAGTCGAAACAAAAAGTAAGTCCTTCAAACGTAAATCATGAATTTGTCAATGCAAAGTCCGATGGAGGATAGTGAGGACATTTTAGGATTGGGTTAGAATAAGGGGTGTGCGTGTATGTGTGTATTTGTGTGTGTGTGTGTGTATGTATTTGTGTGTGTGCGTGTATGTGTATTTGTGTGTATTTGTGTGTTTGTGTACCTCTACCTCCTCTAAAGTTTGGTCTTTATTTTTTCTCCCAATAACAACAACGAAGAAAATACTAAATCTGCCAAGAAAGAAATACAAACAATAATAATAATAACAATAGTTCATGACGTCATATTACGTACTAAGACAGAACACGCAGTTTTGTTGATTTATGTGCGTTGATTGAGTTGCGGTGGTTAGCCACTGGCGTGTTGATTATTTACCGATGTGTTTACCGAGCTGCGGGCCGTGATTGGCGGGAGCAGCGCTGGAATGTGTTCGCTGCGGAGCGTGCGGGACAGGGAGGAATGCCTCGGGCCACGCCCCCTCTGCCTCCCCTCCGTCCAATCGAGGCGCGCGGACGGTTTCCAGGCGCCCGCCGAGTCGCGACCGTAGAAAAACAAAACCGCGGAAAACAACAAAACACGCGTTTTTAGCCCGCACCGCGTCCCGCGCCCCGCTGCCCCGCACCGGGACCCCACACCGTCCGGTACCGTCGCTGTTTTCCGCCGCTCCCCGGAGCCGCCCGGGCCGTGTTGTTTATGTGTAGTAGCGGGGGGCTTGAAACCGGCCGCGCTTGCCCCATTTCCTCGGTTGTTTTCCTGCTCGCTGGATTCTCCATGTTGTTGAAGTGACGGGACCGCGGGGGCAGCAAGGCGGGCACAAGTTGGCGGTAAACCCGGGACCACGGAGCGGAGCGACTCTCCTCTCACCCCCCTGAACCAGGTGCCTTACCCCGCAGGCGGCGGACCCCACAGAAGAAGAACCAGAAAAAGAAGAAGAAGAAGAAGAAGAGGGAGGAATAGAGACGCACAGGAACCAGACGGATCCGCCAGTGACCTCCGGTTCAGAACCCGATGAGGGATGCCCGGCGGTGCCCCCGGACTGGATTTGAGGATTGTGAGGGCTCCGTGATTGTCCGATGGAAAGTTCTGTTATCACCCAAGTGCAGAAAGAAGACGTTCAAGTGTCAGAGAAAACAGGTGAGACTCCGGATAATGGTCGGTGTTGGGGTTCGGGTTTCTACTCGGCTGTTCGGGAATAGTTGGGCTCTTCTCCGAATATCTTGACGTGTCGAGGAAGCCCCGGTTCGTTTGGGTCCTTCTCCGAATAATCTGGGTTGTTGTTTTTGAAGAAGACCAACAGATTGTTTTGGTTTCCTCTCCGAATAATGGTCCATGTTAGAGAAAACTGCTGGTTCCGTTGGGTTCCTCTCCGAGTAATGGTCGGTGTGTTGAGGAAGCGTCCGGAGTTCTGGTTCTCCTTGGCGGGTCAGGAAGCCTGGAGTGTGCGGGCTCTGCTTCGGGCATAGGTCGATGTTCTTAGTGTTCTTCTCGGTTCTTCTCCGAATAATGGTCCATGTTAGAGAAGTCTGGTTGGTTTGGGTTCTTCTTGTGGTTCTGGAGTGGTTCGGGTTCTTCTCCGGGCGTGTTAAAGAACCCTTGCGTGTCCGGTTTCCTCTCCGAATAATGGTCCAAGTTGGAACTCTTGGGTTCTTCTCAGAATAATCCTCGACGTGATCAGGAAGCCTGGTTTGTTTGGGTTCCTCTCCGAATAATGTTCTGTGTGTTGAAGCGACCTGGACCAGCCTGGTTCTTCTCCTGGACTCTCTGTCAGTTGTTTTTCTGCAGTATTTAAACATCTAACTCCAAGAAAACGCGGGGAAATAAAATCGAAAGGAAACCCGTCAGTGATGCTTTGGCTCTGTCGGTTGTTTTTCTTCAGATTCGTCTCAAAGAACTCGAAATGAATTGAGAGCTCAACAGAGGTGATTCTGGATGAAGCTCTGCAGCAGCCACATTCCTCCAGTGGAGATGAATCCACAGTCTCCATTACGCACAAGGGGGTTTTCCAACACAATCTATTGTTGCCCCTGGTTCTGCCTCATTGTGTGTGTGCGGCACCTTGAACATGTGTTGTTGTGATTATCTCTGACTTGTGCTCGGTGCGGCTCGTTTGGCACCAGGTACCAGAGAGCAGCAGGCTGCGGGAGTGTGCGTGGATCAAACCACGCGTGCACGGTTTGCAGAGGAACACACTGGTGCAGGATCTGCGTGGAAAGCTGGTGGTTTCTTCCAATACATGCGTGGTGCAAAGGGGTGTAGCGAGGCCGGGGGGGGGGGGGGGGGGGGCTGTAGAAACACCAGGTATTGACAGCGGAATGCACAAACACACACCCCTCTGCACACGCCCATTGTAGCGCCGTTTCAAAGATTCCCTTGTTTGCACGTTCGACCGAGGCTGAGCTCGTTCACATCGTGCACGCTGCGGGACTGGGGCGCGTTCTGAGAATATTTTTCTATATTTAATTTGCCCATTTTGTTGGTTTCATTGATATTTCATATGCTGGATTACGATTAAAGAAGAACCTCTCTGCAGGATTAATCCCTGTACGTGCAGAGGAGGTTTGATGCGTGTGTTATGTCACACACAGCCAGCGCTGCCTTCCTGTGGGAAATCAATACATCTCACACCCAGTGGTTAGTTATCACGTGGACACTTTTCAATCTTATATTGTCAGAAGAACCCGGTGTCGGCCCATTGAAGGGCAGATCCACCAGGCGGAGCTGTGTGTGACAGGGAGTTGTGTAACACGGTTGTTGCTGCGTTGTGTCTCCGGGGTCAGCAGACGGCTGGACTGTGGACATCAGAGGAAACAGTGTGTGGATGTCAGAGAGAAACAGCTGGATTGATCACATCTGGCTGGGAGCCGGCTCCCTGTAAATCGATGTGTATAAATCCAAGCAAGTCCTCACACGAAAACACACTCTGGAAGGGACTTGCAAGAATGTCCCCCCCCACCCCCCCTCCCAACTTGTTCTTTCACTAAGTCTTGTGAAGTCTGCTGGGACGGCCCTGGTCCCAGTGACTGATCAGAGACCAGCCGAGCGGTGAGGTGTGACTGGCCGGCCCTGCCCCGGCTGCTGTGGTCCTCCTGGCTCTTCCCAGTAGCTTCAGGCCGCCCTGGAAGGTCCTGGGGTTTAAAATGGTTGGAATGTTTTCTGTCTGTGTTTTCTGTTGAGGGCACTGCTGCTGAGAAGTGTGGGTTTTTCCCGCCCTCTGTGATTATATAACATGTACCAGCCATTTGCAGCAGCAGCAGCAGCAGCAGAGGCATTAAGAGCAGATCTCCTGTGCAGGCTTCGGCCTCCGTGTGGACAGATGGATGAACCCTTTAGCGGAGAGAAGCTTATTCTGCATGTTACAAGCAGCTCATACCTAGATATGCAGAATTTATTTTCCGGATCATTGGTTTTTATTGTATTTATATAATTTCTACATTGTCTGTATTCATATCTGGAGTATAATTGCTGACGTGAGTTGGTTCCATGTTGTGTGATTGACTCTCTCTCTCTCTCTCTGTCTCTGTCTTTCTCTCTCTCTCTCTCTGTCTCTCTCTCTCTCTCTCTCCCCTCTCTCTCTCTCTCTCTATCTCTCTCTCTCTCTCTCTCTCTCTCTCTCTCTCTCTCTCTCTCTCTCTCTCTCTCTCTCTCTCTCTCTCTCTCTCTCTCTCTCTCTCTCTCTCTCTCTGCCTCTCTCTCTCTCTCTGCCTCTGCTCGCCCGACAGGCCAGGTGAACCGCTCGGCCCTGAAGCAGCCTCGGAGCTGTAACATCTTCAAAGCGCTCTTCTGTTGCTTCCAAGCTCAGGATGGCCCCAAACCACAGCCGCCGCTGCCGCCGCCTTCCCAGCAGGCCTTACTGGATCCACAGGAAAATGGAACGGTTGTCAAGGTAACACTATTCTTATTCCGGCAACACTTAACTGGTTGAAAACAACTCGTAGACCTCGGCCCAGTCCGGCCTTTACGTTTGCTTATTTAAGATTTTACTTCCTTGCCACACCCACCCACTCTGCATACCATAAAGTCGGAGGAGGCGTCTGAGTAGAGCGGCGTCTGTACGAACACAGGGTTGTAAAAAAAAAAATCATAATTTCTTTTATGGCCACACACTAAACCCGCCGCTGCACCTGCTCTGAACACCTTGAAAGCTCACCGCAAACTGTCTGCGGATCCCGACTCACTTTGAAGTTCACGCTTGATCCTCGGAGGAAGATTAGAGCGACGCAGCGAACTGTCAGTCCTCCGGGCAGATGTTGGTGTGGTGCAGCCCCGGTAACTGCTGAGGTGGAGAGAAAAGTGAAGCCTCCGAGCGGCTGCTGACCACGGCCCGGCCACGCTGCTGAACGCTGTCAGCCCTGATTCGGGCTCTAGTGCCGTGTTAGGGCCGTTTTAATGAGGTGCCATGTTTGCTCACATCGAGGAGCAACCTCCAGCCTCAGGAGCAAACAGGAAGCAGCGTCGGCAGGACCTGGTTATTGTCTGGCAAACTGAAATGAAGCCAAATTAAACCTGGGTGTCAACGGGTTTATTGTTTAGCTGGTGAAAGAAAACCACTCGTCATGGACGGTGTTTTTATCAATCTGAATTTCCCCCTGGTTGATGGATTAGTTATGTAATATATTAATAATTCATTTCACTTCCAGCCGTGCTCATAAAGAGCCTCGAAAACAAATCAAAGGGAGAAAAGTGGATGTCTGAAAATTAGATTACATGATGGTAATTTGTTTTCCCTGCAGGTCGATGCCTGCAGAGTTGGACAAGAAGCTATTGGAAGTGTAATGAAAGATGCAGATTCTTAAGAAATAAAACATTGAAGCTTTCACAGTAAATAATTAAGTCCAGGACTTCGGCCATCGTCACATTAAATCCGAGCGTTATCTAATTTCCCAGAGCTGAACTCAAATGGCCGAGCTTTGACTTTCACTTGAATTACTGTGTGTTCTGAACGAATCCTTCTGCTCATCAGTAAACACAGACCAGACCAGACAAATCATGGAAGTGTAGTTATAAATAAAAAGGTCCTTGTGTTTCTCCTCAGCAATATGAACCCAGCCTCCTGTCTGAGGTGATCGCCGAGGACCAGGGGAAGATATGCGTGGTCATCGACCTGGATGAGACCCTGGTGCACAGCTCCTTCAAGGTACCCCCCCGACCTCTGACCTGATGCTCTCTGTCCCTTTGGAGTAAATGTAGTAAAAGAGGAAGTAGTTAGCCATGTTTTCTAACCACGTAACTAATACTGTGAGGAGTCTGTTATGAAGTACGTGAGTCTGAATCTGTGTCAGAGTTCCTTCACACGCGTGTTTGAGGAACAGCAGGTGAATTGTGTTCCGCTGCTGGGATCCAAGCTCTGGCTCTAAGTGCTCCGTGTTCACGTGTTATGTAATGTCATGTGAGCGCACACGGCTCATGTGAAGGAACATGCCAACCTTCTCCCTCTGTGCTCCCCCCCCCCCCCTCCAGCCCATTAGCAATGCAGACTTCATCGTGCCTGTGGAGATAGAGGGGACCACACACCAGGTAAACTACTCTTTCTCTCTCTCTCTCTCTCTCTCTCTGTGTGTGTGTGTGTGTGTGTGTGTGTGTGTGTGTGTGTGTGTGTGTGTGTGTGTGTGTGTGTGTGTGTGTGTGTGTGTGTGTGTGTGTGTGTGTGTGTGTGTGTGTGTGTGTGTGTGTGTGTGTGTGTGTGTGTGTGTGTGTGTGTGTGTGTGTGTGTGTGTGTGTGTGTGTGTGTGTGTGTGTGTGTGTGTGTGTGTGTGTGTGTGTGTGTGTGGCTGAAAAGGGATGGGTCTTGTAAACTGATCTGCCAGGTTTTCATGCTGGGTGTATGGAGCCCTCTGCTGGCCAGATGTTGGAAGAAGAAAACACGAGGAGAAGTGGACGGATCAGAAAATCTCATTTCAGCCCAGTTGTGTCAAATTAAAATCTAAGTTGTGTGTTACTGTCTGTGATAAACATAAAGGAGAAGTAAAAAGCTAAACCTGCACCGTGCACTGACACGTTTGTTCAACTCCGGGTGTCGAGCCTCTGACATGTTGGACATGTGGAAATGTAATTAAGGCCGAAATGTGATTCCTGGAGCCCCCCCCACCGTGCTGGGAAGGAATCCTCTATGGGCCTCGGCCTGGTTCAAGTAATCCAGGATAGGCTGGTTAACTCCGACTCGGCCTATTCTTGATTACTTGTTTCAGGAACGGGCCATTGGCAGCTGACGGATGGAAACGACCGCTCCGACCTTAAGGAAAGCCACTGAAGGGAATTGAACCCACGGGCTGAGGTGTGTGTTGACCGTGTGTTTGTTTCGCAGGTGTACGTCCTGAAGAGGCCGTACGTGGACGAGTTCCTGCAGCGAATGGGAGAGTTGTTTGAGTGTGTGCTGTTTACAGCCAGTCTCGCTAAGGTACATGTGACACACTGAAACGGACCCGGACACAGACAGTCAGTGTTTTATTTGATATCTTATGAAATGTCTGATGTGTCAGTTGTTGTTCTGCTTTCTCTCTCCTCCGCTGGTTAGTTCTCCTTTTTTCTGTGAGACGTGTTAAACATGTCAGTCGCCGTCCTCACGATGATTAAAACCTTAGTTTGCTCCTGAGCTCGGTTTCACCTCAGACTTAGTTATGAATTTATTAATTCATAAGTACAGAATTACACGTAACTACTTTAAGATGTGTTGCACCACAGACTCTCAAGTTAATACTCGGACATGATTTCTTCATCGTGAAATGAAACTGATCACGTGACCCTTTTTTTTAAAGGGAAGATAAAGACTAAATCATGACCTCTATAGCAGAAGTTCAAATATCCCTCATATGACTTCTGTTGATATAATCAGATGTTTTCAGCTAAACATTAATACATGATGTTATTTCTAGTTGTATCACATGATTTCTGGTTCACGGTTCGACCCGGGTTAGTAAATCCTCAGCTTCAGTGGCTGAGGTTGATCAGCGACTGCACGACTTTCTGAATGAGCACTCTGTGGACGTGTGAAGCTGCAAATCACCTTGTTGCTGTTTTAAGAGTAGACGTAAACCGTTTGTAGGAAATGCTTCATTAGCTCAGACGTACTCTTCCCTGCTCCTCCCTCACCCGCTCCATGCGTCTCCCCCCCCCCCAGTATGCAGACCCAGTGACGGACCTGCTGGATCAGTTCGGTGTGTTCCGGACTCGGTTATTCCGGGAATCTTGTGTATTCCACCAGGGCTGCTATGTGAAAGACCTGAGCCGGCTGGGCAGAGATCTCCACAAAACCCTCATCCTGGATAACTCCCCTGCCTCTTACATCTTCCACCCAAACAATGCTGTGAGTTTGAACTTCGATCGACCTCCAGGAATGTTGATATCTGTCGTTGAGAAGATGTGGCTCCTCTGTGTTCACGGAGGTCTGGACAACTTCAGCTGGGTTCACAAACGGAGGGATGCAATAAAAATACACAAATCATAAAGTTTGTGGATAAAAACATTTTCCTCGGCTTCAAACCTGATACGATGGAGTCTGGCACAATTATTCATTCTAAGCAGTAACTCTTCTTGATGTTTTCTAGTGTCAAAAACCTCATTTTATTTTCTAATTGTATTAATTTCCTTAATTATCGAAACTGTAAAATGGCACAAAATAGAGAAAAGATACTCTAATGCAAACTAATGCAGCTAAACTCACACGTGAGATGCTGGAAGGAGATAATCAGGGGATTAATCTATTATCGTCATAGTTGCTGATGAGTTTTTTCAATGCTCATTCAAATTATCAACCTTAGGTTCATTTTTATATAAATGACAATATTTGGTTCTATATATCACTTCTCAGAACACTAAACGTGTGACAGAAAGGTCCGCATGAATTGAATTAAGTGAAATCAGGAGAGTTTGTTTAGAAGCATTGATTTAAAGGAAGCGACTGATTGAGCTCTGTCCCCTGAAGTCTTCAGCCGAGAACCAGAGGATCTCAAAGTGTGAGCAGGTTGTAAAGAGATGAAACATCAGCAATATACGGAGAAGTCAGACCATTCAGTGCCTGTAGCTACTTGAGAGAAGCTTAAAAATCAATTCTAAATCGTAAAGTGCAAATAGGCTTCAGGTGGGGTGACGTGTTCCAACCTGTTGCTCTGGTTTGATGCCCGGCAGCTGAGTTCTGTACAGTGGGAAGACGCTCTACACATGTTCTAACTATGCAAGTATAAAAGGCTGTTGCAGTAATCCAGGCGTGATGAGAGAAACTAAAATAGTTCCTGTATCTCTAAAATGAGTTCTGACAAAAGCCCGTTTGTTAAGGTTTCACACAGGACCTTGGTTCAGTACCGGTACGTTGTGTTTCTGACGGTGTGGGTTTGATTCCTCCAGGTTCCGGTGGTGTCGTGGTTCGACGACGTGGAAGATGCCGAGCTGCTCAACCTCCTGCCCGTGTTTGAAGAACTCAGTCAAGCTGATAACGTCTACACCCGGCTGGACCAGCTCCGTGGACATTGAGCTCTCGCCGGGTCCCGTCAGAGCCGCAGCTCCAACACCTCTTCAACTTCAGTAGAACAGATAGGATCCAGATGTTATTCTCCTCGCCTCTGCACAAAGCGCCTCTGTTTTTAAAAAAGTGTATTAGCGCGGGGGTTAAGGAAAATCCCAGCTTGGAAAAAAACTCAATGTCCTTCCTTGGCTCAAAAAGTAAAAGTTAAAGATCGCTATCTGAGGCCTTTCCTCTGAACCTGTGCTCACAATATCGAAAAACCACTATTCCAACGTGCCACGAGAGAAAAAGCAGGAAACAACAACCAAAGCAGTAAAATCCCAATCGCTCCGGTTAGTGTGAACACTCACGTGGTTCTGTTGCCAAAGCAGACGCCCGCCTGCCCCGACGTGTGGACGCGGCGGTTCTGAGTCTTGTGCCTTCAAGGAACAACAAAGTGACATCAGCCCTTTTTTTACAATTTCCACCAGATTTTCTACATGTATCGATTTCTTTTTATAGGTTGTTTATAGGGAAGTCTATTTTTTAAATGGTGAACACGGTTCTTCTATGCAACACACCTCTGTACTGCCCCGGACGGTCCCTCTGAATCCATCGCATTCAGCAGGTGTAAACGTGAGTGCAGCCTTATTGACCTGCAAACAAGCAGCAGAGTAGAAAACGTATTTTACCCGTTTGTACGAGAAACACCAGATCTACAGCACATGCAAATATGAATCGCGAGTGATGAGACGTGTGTGTGATGTTATTGTGATATGTCAAGTCAACAGAGTGAAGTCTTGTCTTTGATGGATCCGTTGAAAGCAGACACACTGGAATATGTCGGCACATAGGACGACCACAGACGCCACCGTTTCACAGACAAGGTTCAATCATAGTTCATTTGATTCCTGTTCTACTTTTATGACGTGTGTGACAAACAACGTGCACTTGTTTTATACTGACAGTGCTGAAAGTAAAAACTGTGCCTTTTGGAATGGGGACAGAGGACGGTGTCCTGCCTGAGCAGAGATTTGTAGACCTACACACTCTGATGTGTCATGCTGAGCGTGAGAAAACACTGTCACAAGCCGGTGTCTTGCCATGGGGGCTGTGGTACTTGCAGTGCAACACTTGAAAATATCAAATTTGAGTTTTGTTAACATGTGTGAGTGTTTTTTTTCTGTATTTATTGGCCAAAAACCTGTATTGTCCAGTACTTCTTAATGCTTAACATTTCGTATTGTACTCCACACGCCTGCCTGGAGGCCGGCCTGGCGTTTGACTGTTTTATCTGTGCCTAACAAACATGTTGCTGTCAAAGTTCATGAGTAATTCAAAAACATGAGCGTTGAAATCAAACAGAATTTTGAATGCAAGATTCAATCATGCAAGAAAACCTTTTTCTTTTCTTTTTTCCATTTAGAAAATTCCTTACAGGAGATGTTTTGTGGGGTTGTGTTTCCTGGGTAGTTTGTTTTTTTTCTATGACGTTTAATGCCTGATGCGATTATTGCCTGCATGTTAACTAGTGAAACGATGACAATGAAAATGTACCAGTTGTGATGACCAAAAGTATTTGTGTAGACAGTCACAATTTGTCTTTGTGTATCAGAATAAATAAGAAAACTCATTTTGTCTTCCTGATCTGACCAAAACTCTACAAGACAAGGTGCTGCCAATTTTTATTTTTTAAATAAAAATTGGTTATATTTTACTGTTGTGTGTGATTTTCTACTATGAGACACAATCAACAAAAATCTTATGTTCTTCTCACATCATTTAAAAATCAATTGTCAATGTCAGAATCAGAATTCTTTTATTTGCCATGTATATTTGCACATACAGGAAATTGTCTTGGTGCATAAAACAACAATATAAAAAGCAACAGTATAGAACAATATATACAGTAAAAGAGTTATGGGCATGTGCGGTGCTAAGGTGCAGAGATTGGTGATAGTGCCAATAATATATAATTCTAAATTATTTGCGGTTGGGGGGGGGGGGGGGTGTGGCAGAGTCAGTGTGATGCAGGGGCCTTGTTTGTGAGCCCCACTGCCATAGGGACAAAACTGTTAATGCCAATATTACAGTTCTACTTATATAATGTACAGACTTACAGCCACAGCAGAACATTCCTTTGATGATGACATCTTGTTTGTCATCCAATGAGCCTCCTCCATGTAGGAGAGCTGGATTCCAAGACTCACCCACATCTCCATCTGGATCCTGTGGAACAAAGTCCAGGTCCTCAGCGTCACAGATTCCAGATTTCACTTCTTCTCGCAGCATTCAGCTTTAAAACCATAAAGAAAACCATAAGCAGCTTAACAACCGTACATCTGAAATGATGCCTCCAGCCATACTAACACTCTGGATAAAGAAATTCAAAAGCATATTCATTTAGTATTATTTATATTTATTATCATGCAAAAATGATTTGGATTCCAAAGTATCAAAGGAAACATTTTAATCCACAAATTCAAAATGTCACAGCAAATATTCAAGTACTTTGCCAAAACATTTAGTTTTTCTATTAAAAGATATTTGGTGAAACAGCTTCAAGATGAAAACACTATAATAACAATCCTGACTCTTCAGTCTGTTATTCACAATGAGGGCTTTTACTTCAATACAGAATCTAATCACTTGGGAGTAAATGTGAAATGACACATGATGCAATCACATGCAAAATGTGTGAAACATGTTTGTTACATGTGTCATCATATCCTAGATTGATGGAGGGGATTATCTGAACACATGATAAAATAATATCTGTCAGTACTACATATTCACCTTTGAAATATTCTAAATCTGAAATATAAAACTGAAATACCTCAGTAAAGTACAACTGTGTACTTGCTACATGAGTACTTCGTTACTTTCCATCACTGTAGTTTCCTTAGTTGTAAAAATGTTAAACTTGTATTTGAAACGTGTTTGTTAAAATAACGAAGATGATAGAAAACATTTTTTTTCTGCACTACGTCATCTTGTTGCAGCCATAGATATATATAAAGACTAGATGTCTTCCGGCGGAGTCTAGAACGTCATCACTGGCGGCCATCTTGCCACAGGCAGGCTTTCTGGAAGGATCTGTGGTACCTGAGGGAGGGTCAGTGATCTGCTCAAACACTTATACTCTTATCTCTCTGAAATCTTGACGGATTTACAAATGGTTTGGTTTCTTACAAACGTTATTAATGTGGTTATAGTTCTGGATGCTTGAACATGTTGAAATCGCAGCTTTTCTCTCCGAAAAACGACTTAATCGTGCAGCTTAGTTGTGTACCACGGCTAGGCTAGGCTAGTACCGGGTAATTTTATATTTATAGGAGAGGCAGAATTGTTCTTTCTTTTCAATATAACTTAAGCTGCACATGATTTAACTGAGGTTTCACATGATTTCAAATTGGGTTGTTTTTTAAAAAACATCTTGCATTATGATTTCTACAGGAAATTGCTGACTTTATTGCCAGTGGACCCCCCATCTGTCTTTGACTCATATCCCCAGGCCTCAATTCTGTGTAACATTTAAGGTCAGGGATGCAAACTAGTCAGTTTTAACCCCCCCCCCCCCCATGGCAATGAAGTGAATTGTTTGAAATGTGGATTTGTGTCTGCCTTGAGAAGTGCTGCACTGGGAGCATTCACTATTTTCAGCCTATACTATTTGTTTGCATCCCTGCTTTCTTGTGTCCTGTTTTGGCAGAATCATCATAGTAATACAATATTTGCTTTTGAAGGTTCCTCTCTGTCCTGGGCTACATCATAAACATTGACACGTTGCTGGCGATGGTTCCTGTGCTGATTGAAGGACAGCGATATGTCTTGACCTACAGATTCAGCAAGGACCACTTGGAACTGCTCTTTAACTCCATCAGAGCATCCGGTAGTGTTCATAAATTTTATTTACCAACCGCAACACTTGGTGACACAAAGCTTATATTGTTTTCAGTTGGTTGGTCCATATGTTGTTTTTTTCTGAATTGTTTGATAATGTCATTCAACTTAATTTATTTGGAAAGATCATTCAGGGGTGGCTAGTTTTTTTTTTTTTAAGCATCAAACATTTTATATTATATCATATATTGAATATCTGTGTAATATACTTGTATATCTTGTTTTTTTAAGGTGGCTGGAATAACAACCCTAATGCCAGCCAGTTCAAGTAGTTGTTAAACCATGCCGAGGCAATGTGACAACGCAGGATGAGACAGAGTCCCTACCAGCGGTCATCGACACCTCTACAAGCCTATCGGCTGTAGATATGTCCTTTGCAGCAGGAGGAGAAGAAGATCTTCCATCCCCGTTTGCTGACATTCCTGCCCTAGTACATGACCACAGCTACCTTCCCATCCGCTTCGATGGTCTTGTGGACAACGCTCTTGTGTACATTTCCGGTAAAGGCTGACTGAATGTCAATTTTGCCTATAACCGATAGAGCCAATAGTCAAATCTGTGGGAAAACAATCTGACGATAGTCCAAAAAGAGAAATGTCCCCTTTATTTCTCCACGCTTATTATTTATTATTATAAGTTATGATATTATTATCCAACTCAAATTTCAGGACTTGGTGTGCGAAGGGCTCTGAAGAAGCTGTCCTGTGATGTCTGCCGTGCCAGCCTGGTGACAGAGGCTGCATCTGCCATCAAGGACCAGAGCTACCACCTGTTGTCTCTAAGAAACAATGGAGGCCTGGTGATTCCATCAGAGGGCACAGTGAAGGTCGTCAGGGCAGCAGAGTGGGTCATTCGCCAGGCGTCATCGAGTTTCGGACGATCACGGCCCATCAAACTGCTGGAGGTCATGTACATTGTACGGAAGAGGATCGGGTCAGAGGATGTGTTTGTGCTTGGGGAGCACATCGTCGACACGCAGTATGGCATAGACAGCCACCACCAAACGCTGCTGACATTAGTTGTGTCAGTGTTTTTTAAAATAAGGCTACACCACATCGCTAAAATTACTACACTGAACTTACAGAGCAACAACATGCGACAGCAGCTGAATAAAACAGTCCTTTTCAAAGGGCATTAGCCAAATGTTACCACGGTTTTACCACGTCTCAGTCAGACAGGAAATAGAAAAAATAATGTTCACAAACTTGATGCGACTCACCTAAGAATCACCATTATCATATCATATCAGCGTTTTAGGCATATATCACCAGCCTCTTCAGAGGTTAGTAAATATTATAGATTTTCAATTGATTTCATTGTTTTTTTAGTAATTTGTTATGTCGGTCCTCCATCTGTATACCTCCGAAGTAGTCTAGTTCTCTCTAGAGGGTGGGAATTTTCAACATGCAGCATTTCTTTATGTATATTTGTAAATGGAAATCTTACACCTTTTTTTTACTGCAAATAAATGTCACTTTTATAAAAAGAATGTTACTAATATAATACAATAATTTGAATTATTACTTGTTTAAACTAAACATGTGATAATTCAAATTATTGTATTATATTAGTAATATTGCTATTATAAACGTATACATATATCTCATGTTGCCATTGTGTATGTTGAGTTTAAGTAGCCTATATATTGATTTAACATAAAAACCTTGTGCATGTGTGTATTTATTGCCCCTATCTGTTCTGTTTAATGATATTTCCATATGAAAACCCATGGTTATAATTATAATTAATCATAAGAATACATCTCATTTGTAGAGGGAAATCTTGTACCTATTTTTAAGGACATTATTCTATTTTTTAGAACATAACATCATTATTAATAAGTATGGAGTGTCATAACTACATCTCCAGCGTTTATAACAAACCAATCCGTTTAAAAATCGGTTGAAAATTGAGCAAGTTATAGTTAATTAAAAAGTACATGTTCCACTACCAACACAATGTTATGGCTGAGCGAGCAGCCTGTGGCAAGATGGCCGCCATGTGCGGACGTTCGACTCCATTGGCTGGCAACGCGGACGAGACATCTAGTGTTTATATATATCTATGGTTGCAGCCACATTTTACGGTCCGCCATTTTAGGTTTGACCGGAGACATTACTGAGTGACACCAGGAAGTGCCTCCCAACATCAACGACAGGATTGACACCCTGAGTTAATAATAATAATAATAATGTATAAGGGAACTTTACAGAAAAACACTATACAGCATAATTTATAAAGAATAACAAAAAGAATACCACTATACAGAATAACACTACATATCAATGATAAAGAATAGATTATAAATTATAAAGAATACCACTCTATAGAATAACACTATAATAATAATTAATCAAGAATCGCCTTGTAAATAATAACAATATATAGAATAAATGATAAGGACTAAAGAATTAAAAAAAACTTTTTCATTCTTGAAACGTGTAGAAGTATTTTTTTTTTTATAAAATTGTATTTGGATTACACTGAAACTTAACTAGGAAAAACTGAAATTTCTTTATTAATCTTTGTGTAACATTATGTCACTTAAAAACAGCATTAGAAACAAATCAAGCTTATAATAAGATAAGTTAATCCTTTGTTAGTCCCACAATTAGGAACTTGGAATATAACAGCTGAAGGAGTAAAAAACAAAACTGTATTTATCATGTACACAACAATTACAATGATGCTCCCTTCTCGCCATGTCCAAAATATTTGAATATAGAATTTAAATAATAAAATAAAGTATGAAAATATACACCTAAATATTGGACATGATTCATTAATTGTGTTTCTTTCAGCCAAGCGATAGATTATTAAATCTTTCCATTTACAGCACGTGCATATAAAATAAACCCCCCCCCCCCCCCTTTTCAGGACATCTTATTTCCATCTTGTGTTTGTTGTCAGGCGTCGTCACTTCCGGGGCGTTTCCACGTTGACGTCAGAAGGCCGCTGCGGATCACACGGACACGTAGATCTTCGTTCTTCAACAAAACAGAGCGACAGACGGAGAACCGCGGCAGAACCGACAGAACCGACCGGATCCGAGGCTTCAGGTAACGTCCCCGCGGCAGGCCCCCGGCACATCGACCCCGAGGAACCGACGCCTATCCCCACGCACCGACACACACCCGTCGAATGCTGTTGACAGACGATAGCCAGCTAGCTTCAGTCAAGCTAGCTGGTTAGCAGCCGTAGCTGCTAGCGCGAGATTCCGATGCGTCAAACCCACTTCGTGTTTCATCTCGGGTTAGGGTTAGGGTAACTCGTTCACTCGTTTTCTATTCACGACTCGAACTGAACTAACGGGCCCGACGTCACAACCGAGCCGCGGCAGGTTAGCAGCAGCTAGTTAGCTCGCTAATCGCCTTTAGTGCTAGTTAACGATCCCCCGCGGCCGATAGTTAGCGAGATAACCCGTTGCTCAACCGGGCTACTGTTTGATAAAGTGCGCACTTTGATCCGCGACGTGAATCATTAGCACCAGAAGAGTTCGGAGTCAGGAAGTGGAAGCGACCAAACAGGAAATGACAAGTCCAAACAAGTAAAAGTAGTTAAACTTCCTCCGTTAGGGGTGCGACCTCAACAAGTACAGAAACAATAACAGTTAGATCACAACAATGTGCGTTTACATCAACAGGTATAATATCATTATTCCTCTACCTCTAATAAGTGTTGTTACTACTTCAGAAACCACAACATTAATACTTTTATTAGTTATCTGGACGTCTTTCTTTGTATTTAACCTGTTAAGGACAATATAGTGAATCTTGAATCTATTGTCCTTACTAGTTGATCAATTTGAGCAATTTGATTATTACAATGTGTTACAGGACATCACAATACACACGACTGTTATATTTATATTTGTATGATCATATCACATAAAGAAGAAACTCTCTAAATGTTTGACATGTTTTTCAATCTACTAATCGTTGCAGCTGTACTTTAATCTGTAGCCGTGTCACATTTTAGAAACTGATGCTGTGTTTTTTTTATATAATATTTCAACATTAACTGAATCCTAATCTCTGCAGATCCTCCTGGTGCCAAGATGAACGTCTTCGACCGCAACATCAACTTTGATTCCCTCTTCAAGTTCTCCCAGATGTGCGTGAGCTCGCAGCCCACTGCTCTGTGGAGGATTCCAGCTGCTGACTTGTCCCCGTGTCTCATGCTCAGTTTGTGTTGATCTCTCCCTGCAGATCTCACTCCACTCAGGTGCACTTGAAGAATGTGTACTCCAGCCTGGCAGTGTGTATGTTCGTGGCCGGCGCAGGCTCCTACGTGCACGTGGTCACGCGCCTCTTCCAGGTAACGAGACACTGCAGCTTCCTGCACAGGTTGATCCTCAGCTCACTGAGATCCTGGTGCTTTGAGTTCTTAAATTGAAGAAGAAAAGGATCTTTGAAACAAGTGTGAAATGTGTGCGTGTGTTTGTGGTCAGGGCGGCCTGCTGTCGGTGCTCGGCTCCCTGGGGATGATGTTCTGGTTGGCCATGACGCCACACAACCCCGAGACGGAGAAGAAGAGACTGGCCATCCTGGCAGGATTCGCCTTCCTCACAGGTAAACCTGTCGCTGTGGGCGGAGCTGTAGCCATTAGTATTCAGATAATTGATTACATTACATATCATTGTTACCTTTCATTTAGCTGACGCTTTATCCATAGTAGCTACAGCTGTGCTGACCACTCCCCCTGCTCCTTAGCCAATCAGCTACCTGGTGTTAATGGCACAGCAGCAGAAACTCAGCAGAGGTCAATAACAAAATAAACTTTAATCAGTGAGTTTCACCAAATCTCTTAATTTGACACAGACTGTTTCTGGACAAAGTCTATTTACCTCAAGAGGTGGAAATTAAAATAAAGTTTTAGTTAGTTCCTTAACAGAATTGGAATAAAAATCAAGCAATTTAACCTGAGCTGGTTCCTTTTTAACTCTCAATCACCTGAGTGAAACTAGAAACAGTAAACAGAATCAATAAACAAACAAACTCCCGTCTCATTCAATTCAAGGTGAGACCAAACTATCAATATAGTTAACCTAAGACAGCAGATAAAATAGTAATTTAGCAGAGAAGCTTATTAAAGAATATACTTTGCCTGAATACAAGTAGTCCAGTAGTCAGATACCCCAGAAGTAAAAATGGACACTCATTTAATCATTTAAATTACTTTTTAAGGTGAAAATCCTACAATGATATCTGTGCTTAACCCTTATCATCATTATTACAGCAGTGTTTATCTTCCTCTGTCTGCAGGTGTTGGTCTCGGCCCAACAATGGACTTTGTCATCGCCATCAATCCGAGGTTTGTGTAGTTACTCAGTGCCCGTGTGATGTTTTGAGGTTGTGTACACGTCTTAATATGAAATTTGTGTCGGTACAGTGAACTTACAGTGTTTCTGGTTTGTTTCTCCTCAGCATCATTGTGACGGCTTTCCTCGGCACCTCAGTGGTCTTCGTCTGCTTCACGCTCAGCGCCCTGTACGCCAAGCGCAGGAGCTACCTGTTCCTCGGAGGTAAGGCAGGACCGGGCCCTTGTGTTGGATTTCTTCTCTTCTTTATGTCTTTGTATGAACCTGTGTTTTCCTCTCAGGAACCCTGATGTCTGGTCTCTCCCTCCTGTTCCTGATGTCCATTATGAACATTTTCTTCGGATCCGTGATGCTGTTCAAGGTTGTTAAATCTCCCCCACACTGAAGCTTGGATGGGTTGTGTGTCACAGTGGACGTGTCACTAACGTGTGTTTTGCTTTGGGGCAGGCACACATGTACCTGGGGCTGATCATCATGTGCGGCTTCGTCCTGTTCGACACTCAGCTCATCATCGAGAAGGCCGAGAACGGAGACAAGGACTACGTCTGGTGAGGATTTATACTTTATCATCAACATGTCTGGTTCAGGTTCCAAGTGACAGGTCCAAAGATTTAAGATTCTGAATATATCATTTCCTTCAAGGCACTGTGTGGATCTGTTCCTGGATTTCATCACCATCTTCAGGAAACTGATGGTCATCCTCGCTCTGAACGAGAAGGTACAAAAATACATAAATCTGCTATTACCCTATTTTTGTCAATCACTCCAGAATGTTAACCTAAAATATGATATATATTTGTATATAGTTGTATGAAAGCTGTGACAGGAACCGCTTCACTGCAGTACCTTGGTCATGTGATTCAAACCCTGGGATCTGAATATCTTTAATTTGTGTACTGTGTGCGTTTGGGGGGGGGGGGATCAGAGTCATGTGAGAATCGAACCTTTCACCTGCTGTGACGCTGTCTAATGTTTTCATTCTGATTCCAGGACAAGAAGAAGGAGAAGAAGTAAACGACCTGTGAGAAGATCTTTAAAAGGCACAATTTGCGGCGCACATGGTGCTTTTCACTTTCTTTCTTCATTTCTTGAATTAACTCCTCTGTGGTCTTATATTATTGAAATTTGTTTCGATTTATTTTTAAAACTTACGAGGGTTGAATGTAAGTTTATGGCGCACTAACGCTAATCCCATCTCGGCTGTAAACGGAGAGTAGACCGAAGCTGCAGTGATCTTGCTTGGCCTGTAGAGGGAGTTGTTGCTCTATGAAGGCAGCGCTCAGAGGATTTTTATATTACTGTTATTTAGTGCCATAAGTCAACGATAGGCTCCTGTTAGTGGCTCGTGAGCTTCTGAAAGTGATTGTTCTTTTAATTTCAACTCATGTATTTTGTTTTCTCCTTGATTTGCTTATTTATAGTTTCCCTCAGTACTTTTCTTTAGTGGCGTGTCACAAGATAAAGTGTCCCATGATTCTGACAACAGATCCACAGAGTTCCTGCTCTATTGTTCCCCCCCCCCCCCCCTCATTAATGAAGTTTTGTGAGAAACATTTTGAGAACGAGATCTGAAACCGTCGACACGAACACGACAGACTCTCAGACTCGTGGTCCACCCTCTCGCCTGCAGCCGGGTCTCGACCTCCCGGCTGCTGGACGAGGACGAGTCGATGCCATCTGTTCAAAACCTGAATTCTCTGCTGAGACAGGCGACTTGTTCTGATCCGCTCCCCCTGTAAATCTCTCCAAATATCTGTTGTCCAGAAGTTAGTTTGCCAAATGACATTAATCTTACAATTTGGCATTGGTAATTTTTTTTTTGGGGGGGGGAAGTGTATACTGTGAAGAATTTATTTTATTGATGTAAAATTGAAACTAATACTTTGATACATTTGCTCTAATAAATGTGTTGAACGTCCGTAAAGGAAGTGAAGACGTCTCTGCTTATTTATGACCTGGTGAAGGAAGATGTGGAATCTTTTAGAAGTAAAAATACTTTATAGTACTGCAAGAAAACTCTGTGTATATTCAGATTACCGGCTTTTCTTTGTCATGTCATTGTTTTTAATGTTTTTAAGTTTCAATCAGACCAAAGAGAAATACTTAGACTGAAGTAATTGATAATAGAAATAATCACAAATAATAATCAGCCCTAATTAACCAAGTTATTTAAATGTATTAGGAGGTAAAAGTACTCAGAGCTTTAAAAGATGAGTCTCGTACTCATTGTGACTGTTGCAAAAATATTAAACTGACAAGTTACTACAACTGTCAAATGGAGTGGAGTCAAAATATCAAGTGCAACAAAATAAGTATCTAGAGAGAGTAGCTGGTCGTCCCCTAACCAACAGGTCGGTGGTTCGATCCCGGCTCCCCCAGTCCGCAGATAGAATTGTCCTCAGCCAGCTCAGTAGTTTGTCTGTACTGCTGCTAACAGAAAAATGGACGTGGGTGAAAACACCACCTCCTCATCAGAGGTAAAAAAAAACGACAAAGACCTAAATCAAAACATTTTAATTAGAAAGTTGAAAAACGGCAGTAGGTACAGGCGACCTCTAGTGGCTACGGAACGAACAGCAACAGATGTTGAGATACAGGATATGATCAAATCTACGAAAGCGAGGAGACGGCAAGTGTCACAGAGAGAGAGAGAGGTTACAAAATAAAAGACGACTGCAGATGATGAACATTTAAAATAAATAAATAATAGAAATACATATTCATCGAATAGTGTAGCCATTTCTCTTTTCTATGTAATTATTGCTGGTATATATTACCTTTTAAATGTAGCATGATTTCAAACAGACATATTCTGACGACCGTCCTCGGCCACAAAAACAATATCAACATGATCAATAAAATCGTTTGTACATTTAAAATCGTGATGCATGAGTCGAGCCTTTTATGAATCACAGACATGGACATTCATTTTTTTTCCGGAGCTCCGTGTTTTCAGTTTGTTTTCTCAGTTGATGAGATGAACCGAGCGGACGTGTTCATGCGTCTTCACCGATTCCTCCAACAAAAGTCTGAACGTTCGCCAACCGGTTACTGGGAGCGAGGGCGTGTTGTGCTAATCGTGAGCGTGGCCATGCATCTTGAAGTCCTGTACATGAGTTAAAGAGAAGCGTCAAAGTGAACAATCGATTATACTTGGGCGACTTTTGGCTTCACGTTTTTTGGAAATCCTGAGGAGAAGTCCATCGATCCCTCGTTCCAGTTGCAGCGGCGGATGAGACGTCACCTGATTCTTCTTTGTGGACATCGACAGGGCGCGGTGCACAGCCAGCGACCAGGGGACGCGTTCCGAGCGGCGCTGGGTCTTGTCGTCTTCAGAGGATCTGTCTCCCCCCCGTCCTCTCCGGGGATCATCCTTGGCTGCCGCAGGACGACAGGCTGTCGTACAGAGAGTCGCTCAGAGACTCGGGCGTCTCCAGGACCTGAGGGCGGCTCGGGGACAGGGCTTCCTCCGGCCTCTCCCTGAGCAGCTCCAGGCCTCCGTCCCGGCTCATCTCGGGGACGCTGGGGGTGCGAGTCTTTCCCCGGCGGCTCATCCCCGACTGGGCCGGGACGGGCAGGCTGCAGGGGTCCACCACCCGGCTGGGGGACGCACCGCTGGCCTTCACGCTCTGGAGAGGAAGCCACGGTTTAGGTCACATGTCTCATCTTATGCAACATCTTCCAAGTGGGTTACAGAACTGGCCTGAGTGTGAATCTTTAATATTCAGCTGATTAATAATTTGTTAAGGGAGAAGATGGTTCTGTGTTTTTACATTATGTAAGAGGCCAGAGATTTAAAAATGTATCTGCACTTTCCTCTCCAGAAGATAAAGGTTCATCTCTTCTTATTTTACTTTCTCTTCTCAAGGTTTTTATTGAGCATCTACAAATAATCCATAAAACCATAATGAATTTAGATAGAACATAAAATCAGTCCCATATTTTAGGTGAACTTTCTTGGTATTAAGCTGCAAATCAATAAGGATATTTCTGAGTAACAAATTAAATATCTGAGTAGTAAATAGCTAATATGAAAACATTGGCTGGTTTTCCAACCTTTTTTTTATCTTGAGAGTTTAGCTCCACAGCTCATTGAAGCAGACGTACCGCTCTGAACTGTGATGTGAAGGTCACCGCCTCCTCCTCCTCCTCCTCCACGGCCAGGTACACGTCCGCCGGGCCGGCCGGAGTCTTCAGGTTCGGGAACGTCCAGGTTTTGGAGCGAGGAGAAAACATGTTCGCTGCGTGAGCTTCTTTGTCTGTAGACGAAAAGATAATGTTTTTCTCAAGTTTGTCTTTTACAAACGTGTCTGTCTGTCCGGTGTGTGTGTGTGTGTTCGTTTGTTGTGTGTGTGTGTGTGTGGGACAGTTTTCCGGCACCTTCACGGAGGACGCCGGCCGAGCTCCTCCCCTCCAGCACGGAGCCGTACTGGATTGTGGGAATCAGCTGTTTGTGCGGCGTGTAGCCCTCGTCCTGGGACGGCAGCTCCCGGTCCAGGGTGCGAGCCCGGCGCCCGGCCCGCCCCGGGGAGCCCGAGGCGTGGTGCTCGGCCCCGGCCCTCGTCTTGGACAGGCTGCGTCCGGCTGCACCGCTGCTGCAGTCCGGCAGAGGGAACGTGCCGATGCCGCTGTCCAGCGTGTACGTGGAGGCACCAGAACCTGCAGAGGAAAGAATGAAGAGAGATTAATGTGGAATCAAAAAGGCACAAAGCATCTGTGTGAGTGAATTCCCCCCCCCCTGTTTGATTTATCTTTGTCTGCAGCGTCAGAACCGATTCTCCTCGGGGCCTGCTCTCCTTTGTTTACCCTCTGATATGCTAATTAAAGCCAATTAAATTCCCCTCAGAATGGAAATGATGTGTTTCAGTAAAAAACAGTTCTGGAAGAAGTACTCTGATCCTGTATTTGAGTAAAAGTACTAAAACTGCAGTGTAAAAACACTTGTGAATCTTTCAAACTGTGGGAGACTTGGAGTGAGTGACTCTTACCTGCGAAGTGTTGAGAGTGGTCTGCCAGGTTCTCGTCTGATGTGATTTTGCCGATTCTCTCTGACCCCTGCGTGGAGACGGAGCAGTGAGTGAACTGAGCCCCTGAGAGCGGCTGCATCACGTGATTCTACAGAGAAAAGAACCGGACGCACCTTCTCCATGTCGTCTCGACTGATGATGTCACTCTGCTGAGCGAACAGCGGCCTCGAGCTCTTGCAGTCGAAGGAGAGCCGGCGCTGTGGCACGCTGATCACCTCCTGCCCGTCCACTCTGTCGGCATCGAACACAAACGTTCAGTTCAAATCTCAGAATCCACAAAACCCGCAGAGCACCTCGGATCAGAGCTGTTGTCGATATTAGAGGTTGATTCCCTGAGGACTTGTCCTGTGTCTTTCAAGCTGCGTCTTCTAACAGGTCCTCAACAGCAACATCAGGATTGTTGTGTTACATTTGTGTCTTTTTGCTGCTCTATTGTGTTTTCACTGAGGTTTGATATTTAGCAGGATGAAGCAAGAACGACTCAGTTCCCCTGAAACGTGGGGGAAGGATGTGGGCAGAGAAGGATTCAGGGGGGGGGGGGGGGGGGGGGCTCAAACCTCCATTAGGCCGAACCGGCTTCAAATGAAACCACATTTAAATTCACCAGATTTCACATAAATATCAAGATCCATGAATTATTCTCTGAGAAATCAAAGTTAGTCCCAGATTGTTGAAGAAAGGGAAACAAACAATTCCCTGAACCGCCCACCTGATCCGGATCTACCTTGAAGTGGGTCACGTCCCACCCCCGCAAATTTCATGGAAATCGGCTCAGTAGCTTTTGCATAATCTCGCTAATTAACAAAGAAACACACACAGAGGAATATAACCTCCACCAGAGCTGAGTCGTATTTTCTCTGGTATCATCTTTATTTTACTCTGTTACGCCATCTTGAATATTCTTACTTTGTTTCTGTCGTTACGAAGTTTCGTCTTTTTAAAACTTGTCTGTTCTCTGATGTCGTTGAAAGGAACATTTGAGACTGAAGAAAGATCAACTCCCTGAAAATACGTCTTTTCAATCACAGAATTCAAATCATTTTCCAGATCTGCACAAACGTCCCCTGTTCACTTCACAGAGGATTTTATTTCCTGCACATTTCTGCGTGAAATATGAAAAACACCCGAACTCACAACGTTAAATAAAGAAAAACCTAATTCCTGGATCTGCTCTTTGAATATTATATTATATAATCATGTGTCCAATAAAGTAAATGCTGCTTTGTCCGGACAAATAAATAAATACTTTGTTAGATTTGTCCTCTAAGAAGTTAAAGATTTTGGAAGAATCAAACAATCGGGGTCAGAATGTTTTAATTTTGGAGACGACGCAACTTTTGCTGTGATCCCAGAATGCTTTGCACAAACACAATCAGGAAACTCTTGGTCTAGTTCAGAACAAAATACACTAATGAAACAGAGACTGAACACAAAGAGACTCAATACGATTCAAAACACAACCTACAATTAGACCACGACTTTAAAACACAAAGTGCAATGATAACAAAACTCGTAACGTTTATTTAAACGTCTCCTTTAAATCTGCTCGTTGTTAGAATCCACGTGTCCTCGCCGTGTCCTCACCTGTTCAGCAGCTGCTGCATGAAGTTGTCGGAGCGCCCCCCCCGGTACATGACCGCCAGCTGTCCCTGAGTCGGGTCCATCACCACCTCGCAGGAGTGACCCCGGCCCGACCTCTCCACGTACGCCCTCTCCTCCTCCAGGGCCCGACGCAGCCCCTCCGCCTTCTCCATCAGGGTGGAGATGTTCAGACCCTCCACGCCTTCTTTACACCGGCTGGCTATCTTCACCGAGTCCCTGCCCACCGAGGGGATGTTGATCTTCCACTCCCTCTTCTCGTCCTTGGCCTTGGGGCCGTCGGCCTTGCGGCTCAGCGCGGGCAGTTTGCTCTTCTTCAGGCCGAACCAGCTGGCGATGCCGTTGGAGGCTTTCTGCTTGACCTCCACGCTCGGCCCTCCTCTGTCCTGCTCCTGGAGCTTCAGCAGGTTCTCCTCGATGCCCTTCATCACCTTCTGCTCGATGGCGGACTGCGGGCAGGGCGCCGGCGGCGAGGGCTTCTCCCCCTCGGAGGAGGGAGGTCTCGGGGGAGGCGGCGGGAGGCTGTCCCCAAACATCGGATTCTTTTTCCCTTTCCCGCTGATCTTGGTCCTCTCTTCTGATTTGGAGGAGTAGCGTGGGGCCTCTGGGGGCTTCCCCCCCCTGTGGACGGACGGGGCCGGACACGGTTTGGACGGCGACTTGGTGGGGATCTTGTTGGGGCTGCTGTTACTGTGAGGACCAGGTTTGGCGTTGTAGGCCAGATTCAAGGAGCCGGGACACTTGATGTTGTTGCGTAGAACCTGCGGAGCGTCAGCGTTGGGGGACGGCAGACTGATCCGGCTCTTGGGGACTTCGGCCTTCACCACACACAGTTCTGGTTTGACCACAGCTGCAGCAGAAGACTGAGACTTCATTGCCTGATCATAGAGCTGAGACGAGCCCGGATACTTCAGACCAGCGCCTCCAGCTTTAGGTTTGCTCTCCAGAGAGTCGGTGTACCTCGAGTGTCTCTGCTCCTCTTTGAGTTGCTCCAGCGGCCGCTCCACCGTCTTCGTCCGCTCTTCACCGAAGGAGGCGTCGCCCGCCGGGTCGACCGGATGGAGGCCGACCTGTAAGTCCTCCGAGCTCCTCAGCTTCCCCAGGGCAGCCAGCCGGTCCTTGAAAGCGTGGTGACTGGAGTCGGCCTGGGACCTCGCCGCCCCGGGCGCGGGTCTCTTGGGGATGGAGGAGGGGTCGCTCCTCCTGGCTGGAGGCGGAGGGGGCGGCGGCTTGGCGACCTCGGCGCTCGGCACAGGGACCTCCCTTATGACAGGCTGCACTTTCTCTCTGGCTCGCGAGTAGTTGGCTCTGCCCTGAGTTTTGCCGAGGGCGGACGAGTTTGGCAGGCTGTGGTGGTTCACCCACACCGGGCTGTCTGAATCCTCTTCATCGTCCGACGTGGACTCCGACGTGGAGGAGGAAGACTGCTTCCGCTGAGGGGGGGGATTCATGGCGCTCTCTGGGAGCGACTTCACGAGCTTCCTCTCGCCGCCGTTCGCCTTCGCTTGAGATGGAAGAGTGGTTCTCTTCTCCAGGCCCGGGGCTGGCTCCTCCTCCCTGGAGCTGGTGGACATATCACAGACGTTCTCATAATGAGGGACCCTCTGGGAGACTTTGGGTGAGGAAGACGAGGTGGAGGAAGGCGCGCTCATCTTTGAGTTAGCTGTAGGTGCAGAGAGGCTCATGTAGCTCGTTTCCTGAGCGGGCGAGGAGCAGACGTCCTCGGGCTGCGGGGGGGAGGTCGGTGCCGAGTGAGTGGCGGGGTAGGACTCGGACCGGGACGGGGGCGGAGGGGGCTGCCGGCACCTCTCTGTGGTGGTGGCTCGGCGGGTGGGCACAGGGGAGTGGTACACCTCGTAGTTGTTGGTGCGACAGGGGATCCGGGAGTTGCGGGTGAGCTGCGGGCTCAGGCGCACGGCGGCGGGGGGGGGCTGGGACTTCTCCCCGATCGAGGGAATCTTTAAAAACTTGAGCAGTTTGGACGGAGAGTTGATGGCGGCGGCCTTGACGTCGCTGAGGCAGGAGGGGCTGGGGCTGATGGAGGCCCCGGCTCTCACAGAGGAGGCCTCCGGGTCCACGGCCGAGGGCTCATTCATGTTGTTGTTGATGGAGGACGGCGCCAAACCGTTGGGAACCCCGTCGCTGACGTCCATGTCGCAGTGGGAGGTTTCCGTCACAGACGTTTGCAGGTGGGTCGTGGAGCAGAAACCGGTGAGCTCCTCAGGGGCGGGGGGGAAACTCTCTGCTGGGTTATCCTCCTGCTCCGCTCCCAGCACCTCCCCACTGTGATCGGCTGCCTCTGGGACCGAGGAGTGGGCGGCGGCGCCTCCTGGTGGCTGGTGGGCTTCACTCCGGGTGCACTGTTTGGACGGGGGAACAGACTTACTGTAACATTCACTGGCAGCGGCTGCAGGGGCTGCGTGGCTCTGGGGGGCGGAGCCGGCCTTCGGGGGACTACAGACGTGGTTGCACGGCTTCGGAGGAGAGTCCGGGCTCCGCTTGCAGTGTGAACAGCTGGCGTTCCCCCCCTCACACTTCACCGCCCCCCCGTCACCGTTAACATGCGGGTGTGCGTCGGAGCAGGAGCAGCGGCAGTGTGTGTGGACGGACTTGCACTGGAAGGGAAGAGGGTCCGCGGTGGCCAGGACCGCCTCCGTGGACATGAGCACCTGGCTGTAGTCGCAGAAAGACAAGCTGGCAGTGGACGGGTGGAACTTCAGGGGGTCGGTCTCCTCCATCTTGCGCAGGACCTCCAGGATGTGTGCTTTCTTCTTGAAGAAGGGCGACAGGGCCTCCATGGAGGCGGCGGAGCCCCGAGGGCCGGGGGAGGCGTGTTGTGTGCGGTAGCCGTTTCCCTGCGGAGAGAAAACGATCTTTATCAACTCGGACCTTTGAGTGCATGCGTACAGGAAGTGAGTGCGGGGGGGAGATTAGCAGCAGACGTCTTGTTTTTAAGGAACAGTCAAAACGTCAGAGTGTGTGGTGACGTCTCACACAGACACACACTCTGGATTCACTGTGTGATATTCACCTTGGCTTGTGCTTCGGTCTGTGCAGGCTCCACCTGTTTGGCGGAGTCATTGTGCGGCGGTGCATTGTATTCTGGGGGGGGGCCTGCGTGCACCTGAAACACGAGATTCACGAGGTCAATAACACAACACTGTTTACACCAGGAGGACATTTTACACACAGACAGTCCAGGAGATCCATTGTGTGTTGATAAAGATTGAGATCCATTACTGGCTCAGCAGAGTCCCAGAGAATGAGGCCGGGGGGAAGATACACAAAATCTGAGCTGCACACACACGCACACAAACACACACACATACACACACACACTTCAGCCTAACTGTACGTTTTCTGAGTACTTATCTTATATCAGTACGTGTAATTTCCTCCACTATCCAATAATTATTTGGTACGTTTACATCTTATTTATCCATTTATTCAAAATGTGTAATTTCATTCAAATAACTTTCTACTGTTCACTTGTGTCTGGTCTGAAAGAAGATACAGTGAATTTCTAATTCTTGAATTTCCAATTTGTGTCACTTTTACTTCTCTGCACTTTTTATTTTATATTTACAGAACTTTGAAACTTCTAAATAATCCACATATAGTTTGAAAATGACTGAGGGGAACAGATCTTCAGTCACTGAGCTAAGAGCCGTTACCCAACAGGAAAACTATGTGTCTGCAAACTTCTTCTTCTGATTTGATCTCGCATGGTTATGATGGTTTGATATTTTCCTGTTGTAATAATAACAAGGTTCTCTGGTGGATGCTCCTCGGACGGACTCGGTCCTGAACCATCTCAGAGGAAGCTGGTTACCTGGTAGTGAGCGGCGGGGGGGTGGTTGGGCAGCTTCTGCTGGAACAGCTCACACAGCGCTCGGTTCTGTCTCTCCAGGTCAAACACCAACATCTTCAGCTTGATGCACTCCTCTCTCAGATCCTGCTCGGGGACAGACGGGGCAGTGAGACAACTGACGCACACCTCGGTCTGTGACTCCACAGTAAAGAAGATCCACACACAACGTTACCTTCTGATTGAGCAGAGCCTGGACCACGTGGTTGGCCACCTGAAAGCAGCAGAGAGCATTTCACACACTGAGCAGACTGGAGTTCAGATCTCATTCACTTCACACCGAGCAACACGACGCTCACCTCGTCCAGACACCTCTCGTACGCCTCCCTCTGACTCTCATTCGCCAGAACCAGAGCTGAGTTCTCGGCCTGTGATGAAAAAGAGGTGAAAAACAAACACAGCAGATAAACAGATTAGTTTGTGTTGTGCATCAGACATGAACTGAACCACGAAGCATGAAAAATTAAGATTAATCTGTTGAAAATAACTTTTTAAAACAGGGATCGGTCGAGAATGAGCTGCATTCAAAAGCGTAGTAACAGGAAATCGTAAGTGAAGTCGTTTTAATAACAAGTGCAGGTTGTTAATGTTTTACTGAAAGACTAAATGTCTGGTCTTCAGTTTGCTTCTCTTTAAAATGTGCCGGTGGTTTTTCCTCACCTCCAGTTCCCGGAGCCGGTCCAGGAGCTCGCTGCTGTTGTCCTCCAGGTCCGACTCCACGTCCGCCTCCCCCCCCTCCTCGTCCGAGCCGAAGTCCTCGTCACACATTCTCTGTTCGGTCTCGTCAGACATTGTTCGCATCTGCCACACAGGAGGAGAAAGTGTCTCACAAAGCAGAGCTGGCGTCTGAGGCAGGAAACCAACCATCACCAGAGCTTCCTCCATTTCAACAGAGTCACTGTGTGTGTGTGTGTGTGTGTGTGTGTGTGTGTGTGTGTGTGTGTATGTGTGTGTGTGTGTGTGTGCGTGTGTTCATTCGTCTGAGACACGACAACATGTGTCTGTTATATCTGCACGAGACACTTTCCATCAAACCACAGTGTTTGCATCAGATTTGCATCAAGCAGATTCACTTCTGTGACTTTATCCACCCAAGCATATAAAGTCCACCTCAACAGAACTTGATATCAATAATTTAAATAATATTAAATAAACTTAATATTAAAAAATGAGAAAAGGTTATAATCCCCAAAAAGAAACAAGTTTGGAGAAACAGACGATGAAGAATCAGTCAAACACAATAAAAAAAAGCAGAAGTGATTCAGACAAGTTGACATAAACTCACACGAGTGTAAAAAGTTCCATTTGAATTCACCCTCGAGCCTTTTAGATTTTTAAGTTCATCGGGACAAACCTGGTTCAACAATGATAATAAACCTGATGTGATGTTTGAGGGAGAATGAGGAGTGATAATAATAATAATGATAATAATCCCCATATTCACCATCTTAGCTTACTGACATCACTGAGTGGAGCTTCTTAGTCCTTTTAAAATCAATCAAGCTGCACAAACATTTCACAGACTCACAAATATCAGTCGTTTTCACAGAGATCCATAAATTATTCTCTGAGAACTTTACTGGCTTCTTCTCTGACCTGTGTTCAGTCAACACGAATCCAAGTGTCGATTCTAAACCGAGAACCTTCACATGAATCTGACATTTTGTTTACCAGGAGCTCGTTACTCGCTCACACCACCAGGAGGGAGAAGGGATTTCTAGTAGCTGCTAAAACATATCGACAATATTTCACACTGAAAAGGTTCAACAAGTAAAAACAACGTGAACCATAAACAGGACTTGAGGTTTCCCAGGGCGGCACCAGTGGAGATTAGTTTCCCACAGGTGACATCTTGAAAGATTTCATATTTCTGTGGCTGAAATGTGTTATTCTTCAAACCGGTTGATGCTTCCAGCTCCTTGCCGTCTGCAGTGAACCTCTCACATCAAACCAACACAAACATCAGAGCTCGGACTGAACTGCCCCCCCCCCCCCAACACTGACGTTAATCTTATTACCTTCACCTTCCTCCGTTTACAAATCAGCCACAGGATTCGCCCTCCAAGCCGCTGCAGAGTTTTCTCTCCTCATCACACAACAGACACACACAACACACACACAAGCTTGTGTCCAGAATTCTCTGCTTTCGATCCGAGGATTCAACAAATCCACAGATCGGACTCCGGCTCCAGGCTGAGGTGCAGGCGGAGCCGGAGCCTGGCAGCGTGGAGCCCTGCAGGGCGAGGACCGGTCTGCCGGGCACGGCTCCAGATGTGTGTCTGTGTGTGTGTGTGTGTGTGTGTGTGTGTGTTGATAGTCAGAGCCGAACAGTGAAGTGTGTGTCGTCGACGTGGACCCAGATCACGGTCAAGTCTTAAGGATCATTAGAGAGGATGAGAGGAGCCTGATTCTGTGGCTGCAGGCCAATCAGGAACCAGCACAGTTTCCTGCAGCGTTAAAGCCGACAGGTGACACACACGCACACACACACACACACACACTCTGTATCTGTGTAGCATATGTGCGTGTCTGTGTGTATATGTGATGTTTACGTTACTCTCACTGTCGCATGTTGTCGACGTCTATTAAGCGCTCGGTGTTGATTCTTCAGATTTTATCCTCTGAGCAGATTTTTGTTTTTCAGCCGAGCTGCTTGATTATAAATCTGAAAAATTCATTAATAAAACATTAAATATGAAAAAGCCTGAAAATATTTACAAGCCCGGCTTTATTCATCTTGTTAGTGGAATGTTTTACTGATTTAAATCCTCATTCTGTTTGGGCTGGAATTTACTGTGCACAGATAAAACCTTTATTTGTCATTTAATAAACGTTTGTATAATTCTTATAAATGTTAAATTGATGTATTTAATGTAAATCAATAAATTAAAGATCTTTACACACAAGAGCTTTGACTTGTTTCCTTATGATGAGTCCGGTGATTATCAATTCTTTTTTGGGATTAAAAAACAAATTACACAAAAAGACCAAATCTAACAATTAACAAACAACAGTTGTGTTTGTGACCAGACTCTGATCTGTCGTTGTTCTGAACCACAAAGCTGCACTGTCGTCTGAGGACCAACACATCAATGAGCACAGTGACACACACACAATCAGACACACACACACACTCACACACACACACAGACCCACAAACACCATCGTGCTGCTGTAAATTCTCACATGAGCATAAAATATGAATGAATCCACGGCTGAAAATAGTCCCCAGCAAACGCAGCACTTTAAAAGTGTGCGACTGCTGCAGCTGTTTTAGGAAACCAGTCGCACACATTCACTAACAACACAAACTGTTATCACGATTCAGAGCTGAAGCAGTGAATGACTGTGGCTCTCTCGGAGCAGCACTGTCACTCATCTGGAGTCTGAACCTCCAGATTCACTTGCAGGTTTTAGCTCCGTTTGGGTCTCAACCGGCTCCTGAGGGAACCGTGTGGCGGTGGAGCTGCTGGGTTTCACGTCCAGGTTCCACTCGTGTGCGTTTTGACTTTAAGAGCAGACGAGTGCAGATTCTTTAGTTGTTGTTTTTTTTTGCAGGAGCAGCTGCAGCTGGAGACGGCCCCAGTGAAGGTGCAGCCTGTGAAACCCAGATGTGGAGCTGCAGGGTCCAGCCATAAATCTCTGTGGCTTCATCACCACGAGTGCCCCCGCCCCCCCCCCCCCCCCCCGATCACATGACCCATTGGTTGTGTAAAAAAACCGACTGATTACAGCGTCTTTAAAGATTCATGTCCTCAGCAGGAGGAACAGGCTCCGGGCTGAGAACCACAGGGAAGTGAGAGAAACACAGAGACAACAGAACAGCCACTGTTACTGCTTCAGAACTCATCCAGCACAAGAAGAGAGAAATTCATCTGCAGCTAGTTTGATAAATGAAAATGAGTTTTTAATCTACAGTGGTTCAGTGCTTCAGACGAATCATCTGAAATCATCATATTGGGCTTTTCCATATCTTTCAGTTTTATATTATATTAATTCAAGAACGTGGAGCAGAGTCATCTGGAAGGAAATAGTCCCGAGTGTGAAGTTGATGTTTATCTTTTTAATAATTCTATGAATCTGTGTCTGTGTGGACGTGAATCTCATATCTAACAAAACCTTCATCTCCTCGTCTTCACACTGAAACCAGCATCACCAGAACAAACTGGTTTAGAACAGACACTGAACCAGTTCCTCTAAAAATAGATTCATGTATTTTTATATTTCACCACGGAGGCTCCTTTTCATACTGAAATGTTGATAGTTAAATATATAATATTCAAATAACATGTAAATAATGAAATATGAAAAAAACATTCACTGCCGTAGCTGATCCTCGTATCAGGGAGCAAAATGATTTCGTAAATGTGTCGTTATCAAACCCTCACGACAAAGAAATGTAACTGAAGCTTCATTTTTACAGTCCAACAATTCATTTAATTGTAAATAGCATTAATATAAAGAGAAAACACAAAAACAACCAAATATATCAAACTAGAACTAAGGAAATAAATGGATTTTCTAATGTAAAACCTAAATGCACATCTCTGAACGGCTCTTATTGAAACACATCATCTACCAACGAGCTCTAATAAACAAAACCAACATTAATATGTCCATTAACAGCTTGAGGAGGTTTCCTGAGGAGTCGGAGGAGTCGGGCCTCCTGTAACCGGAGCTGTCTCCAGAGCGTTTACAGGAAGATTATCGAGCTTCATCGCTCCTTGGACTGAGAAGCCCTCCTCTTCCTCACAGAGCAGCAGCCGCCTCCAGAGTGAAGGACGCTTATCGAGCTGCAGCCGACTGAACTCGCTCCAGCCTACACGTGTAATGGAAGCTGATCAATGTGGCCCATCTCAGAACGGAGGCAGATCTGATTGGTCCGTTTGACCTCGGACTCGGGGGGGGGGGGGGGGGGGGGGGGGCACCAGCTCCGCTCCTCTCTAATGCACATTACAGCTCCGGGGCCTCGGCTCTCTGTCAGCTCGCTTTGGAAATTACAGCGTGGACCAAAAGACAACAACAGAGATTCTAAATATAACGTGAACATGTGGTTCTGCTGCCGCTGTGGTTTCTCTGATGTGCAGATTCCTTTTCTGCTGGAAACGCCACGAGAGAAAAAGAATCTCAGAGCTAAGAGTTGTCTCTCTGTGAATACCCAGAATCCAACAGGACTTCATGTCCAAGACGACCTTCTATTGACGCCCAATCACAGAAGAGATGAACTGCAGCCCAGAGCTCTCAGGTCCTCTGAGGTCGCAGCTGAACAAGAGGCACAGTTCAGTTTCTTTAAGGAGACAAACTCCCAGAAGTCTCAGTTCTTGAACATCAGTCTCAGTCTGTTTGCTGCTGCCTTCAGTCACATTCAGTTCGGGACTATTCATTTAAATGGAGGTATTTTAATTCCCCCTGTTTTATAACAGAATTTTCCTTTAAAACCTTTTTATGTCTTAGATTCTGCTCCACGAATCAGCTTGTTGTTGAAAGGCCGAAACAAATAAAGATTTCCAAAAGTTTGACACGAGAAAAATAAATTAGATCCGGAGCAAAACTGGAACTCAACTGAAATGATTAATTATCATCACTGGACTGAACTCTGCAGCTCTTACTGACTTTGATTTTATAATATCTATGATTTAATTAAAAGATTTTAAAAGATTCCTCCAGACAAAGGAATGAGGGAGCAAATAAACGGACAGACACATCGATGAGAGAGAACGTCCTGGTGGCTGCTTTGTGAACTGCAGCGCTGTTAACCCGCTGGTGGTGAGCGTCCTGGGCCGGTGAGAGGCTCATTGAACGGGCGGAGCAGGGGGGGTGTCCCGGAGGAGCTCCAGTGCCAGGGAGCCCCCCCCCCCCCCCCCGAGCTCAGCTGGCAGACTCACAGCCGCTGGTGCCGTCAGCGCCCGACAGCGAGAAGACACAAGGGGAAAGCAAGCAGAGCTACTGGTGCTGCTGGTGATGCTGGTGCAACACTTCATCACCACTGAAAACATGACTCTGAGTCAAAAGAATCTGAAACACTTCTTGAAAATATCAAAAGAAAAAGACTCATATGTGATAATATATCTTATGATATGGAGACATGTCACTGTACGTCAGGATCAGAGGGAACAACGAGCATCTCTCACGTCAATGACAGATTATCAGACGATCAATGACATCAGAACATAATCTGCAGATCAATAAATAATGAAAACAATCATAAGTGTCAGCTCCGTCACAGGGACGAATCCACTGTGACACATCACAGCCATCTTAGTTCTACAGAACATCTGGAAAATGAAAACCGTCTCTTTCTTGTGAACGTGAGGAGAACACAAGTGAAGCTGGTGAGGATAGATGGAAACTTGTGCGGAGGTGAAAGTCAACACGACAAGAGTAAACAAAGAGCAGCTCAAAGTCCCAGAGCGAACAAAACAGGGAGGATCACGTGTTCGCCTCCGAGCGGGTTCTGCTTTGTTCCTCCCAACATGAGTCAAACGGATACCTGCACGAGAAACTGTGAGCGGGGGGGGGGGGGGGGGTCACGGCTGTGCATTCAGCGGCAAACAAATAAACAGCAACTTGACACCAGAGGAAAACGAATGTGTCGACTGCTGCAGATGAATCGCCCCCGTGTCCTTCACGACAAATCACCCAGAAGCCACTGCTGCAGAGGACAGAACGAGCTGCTGCAGCTTCTGTCTGAGGACAAACGTGCAGAGACACCGAGGACACCTCCAGGAGAAGCTCACATCTGCACCAGGATGTAATGGGTTCTTCTCTGAACAATTTAAATTCCTTCCACTGAGTTATAAGTAATAAGAATAAAGTGATGAATAAGGAATAAACCCTCTAACATCTGGCTCCTCTCTGCCAGGAGAATGGATCCACCCGTCACTCACGTCTCGGATGTCTCTGCAGTGGACGCAGGTTTTATCGGCTCTGATCAGAGACGGACCCGAGACGCCCGGGGGACAGACATCGAGGTGAGGACAGACGTCAATGAGTCAACTCCTTTTCAGAGGGTTTACCTGTGTTTTGCATTTGTTGTTACGTTAAGATGTATTTGAGACAAAGTGGGGTCCGGAGGAGATCTGTCGGCTGCAGCCCCGGTGAACTGACTCCTCTCTCTCTCTGGACACACTCACCTGTGGGTGTCCCTGTCCTTATGGTGCTGGAGGACGGGTGGAGTCTCCGTCAGGCGCCTCCGTCTCCCAGCGACACAACCTCGGAGCTGAGGAGCAGAAAACACAAACGTTTGAATTAAAAACGATTTCTCTGCTGAAAAAACCTCCTGACATCACGTCTGTGAGTCTGTGAGTCTGTGAGTCTGTGAGTCATGAGACAGAAACCACAGGATCTGGACGGCGTGACCAGATCTTTAGAACTTCCATCGTGGTGGTGGTGGTGGTGGTGGGGGGGGGGGGGGGGGTTGTTTGGAGAGGCCAATGTCACCTCTGCAGGTTTCCTGGGCTCAGCGAGTGAACAGGAAACCAGGAGCAGGGGGGGGGGCTCCTCTGTGCCCTCGGGGAGATACCAGTGCTCGGCAGACGCCAGCCACGCCAACACCCGCCCCCCCATCCCCCCCCATTCTATCTCGCCCCCCCCCCTTCCTCAATCTCCCTGCTCTCGTCTTCCCTTTCATCTCTGAGTCATTGTAAAGTGTAATGAAAGAAAGACGGATGAATAATTCAGCAGACACAGCGTTTAAGAACTCCTCTTTGATGTCTCTCTGATGATGTCGCACACTTTACACACCCACTGCCGCACAATGATTTGTCTTTTTGTTTTCGTCCAACGTGGGATTCCCCCCCCCATCAACCGAGTTCCCTGTTATTTACGTCCACTTTCCACAAAGGTTTCTTTATCGGCCCGTCTCCTCAGCCGGCGTCTTGTCCGATCGCTGCAGATAAGTCGAGGCTCCGAGCTGCAGCGTTAACTCTTCATTTCTGAAAGCACGTGTGTCGGGGGAACCTGATCCTGTTAGGTCCTGTCAGACTGAATGGGATTAGAGGTGTGGAGCATCTGCCTTCTCAATCTGGGTTTTAATAGAGCGAGAGCCTGGGCTGGTAAACCTGGTCCTGGAAGGCCGTGATCTGTGATCCGCGTCCAGAAGCCAGATCACAAAGACGACAGATCACAGAGGACACAACAGGAAAACAAGAACTCCACATCCCTTCTTCATTCACTGAGGGAGGACTCTGATTTTAGACGTTGAGATGCAGAGAGTGAAACTCAAGCTTTTTCTAATAAAAGGGGTTTGGTGAGATGCTGCCGATGAGGGAGGATGAGAAGATGTGATTCGGGGGAATCAGGGCAAGGCTAAAGCAAAAAGAGGAACCCGCACAAGCCGAGGGAAGAAACGCACAAAAGCTTCTTAAATCATGTCGGTCACACTCTCGGGGATTTGGCGAAAGGCAAGGCCGTCTCAGGATACGTCGAACACGGAGCTTTCCATCTGCCAATCTGGAGAGGCTCAGATTGAAGTGTGTAGGCGTGAGATGTAAACAATGTGACGAAACCCTAAATCCTCACATGATGGAATTAAACACGATCAGAGAAGACTTGAGTCTCTCCCCCCCCCCCCCCACACTCACATACACAAAATGTAGGCCAAAGTTAATTTGGTGTTGTTGTTGTTTTCTTGCAGACACACTATTACCCCTCGATTGTGTGCATCATTAATCCAGGTGCAGATAAACATCAAAGAGCAGAGAGATGTGGGGGAGACAGAATCAGGCTGGCTGTGCTCCCTCGCTGCTGCTTCCTGTCTGATGCTCGGCTGCAGGAGCCGAGACCAATCGTACACAAGCAATATTTGGGATGAGGAGCGAGGGGAGGTGGGGGAGGGGACGTCGGGGGGGGAGCTCCCCTTCCCAAAAGGCCTGAAAGGTTGGATGTGCGCCACGTACGTCTGAGAGCAAATCAAACACGACGCAGGGATCCTTCTGAAATCGGTGCCAGGCGGCCTCCACACCCAGGAAACACACCCCTGCCCCCCCCCCAGCTGCAACACAAATTCTGTTCACGACCACAGAACAACATTCAGGCGGCGCTGAACCCACAACCAGCGTTTGGCAGATTTATGACACTTTGTTTGGCTGCGACCGAAACAAGCCTCCGTGATGCTGCGTGTGTTCGAAACCAAGATCCAGATGACAACTCGGCTGGCTGCCTGGTGATTAATGAGCCTTACATGTGAGAACATTAATGCTAACACACACACAGACACACACAAACACACACACAGAGCAAGCACTGCCCTGAGAGTCACTACATCCATTCAAGTCAAAACCATAAAACCAAAGCCTCCTCCTTCGCTGACACATGACTTCATTCTGAGAGAAGAGCTGCTTCAGTTTGTCACAACACAGATCCAGAGGAAGAACACAAATCAGTATTTACACAAACACACAGATCCTGGGTCAGCTCACCTTCCTGCTGCCTCAGTCATCCAGTGACCACATCACAGATCCCTCAGCTCAGGAAACGTAAGGCACCAGAGAGAGGAGGAAAAAGAGAGAGAGAGAGAGAGAGAGAGAGAGAGAGAGAGAGCGACACAGAGGCCACAACCTCACATTTCTGTTTTCCGGCCGCGGAGGAGATTCTTTTCTCCGCTTGTAGAAGTGGCGTCACCCTGTGTGGCGAGGAAGCCGGTTTCCTCTCGGCTCCAGCTAGAAGAGGCCCGTCCTTGGGCATGTGCATTGTGTGTGTGTGTCTCTGCTGCCTGCAGAGGCTGCCATGTCTCCCATTGTTCCAGGGCGAGTGAGGCAGGCTTCCTCCTTCAATAGACCCTGCCTCCCACAACAGCTGTGGACCAGCCCCCACCTCGCTGCTGCACTCCTCCTCCTACAACTCCTGCCTCCCTGGCTGCATGCTCCTCTGCTGCTGCTGCTGAACATTAACCCTGCAGCTGCCGGCTCGGGCCGTAAAGAGGAGGAGAGGGGGGTTGTGTTTGAAAAGAGACCCAACCAGCAGCGGACAAAGGAACTTAACAGGGAGAGGATATCCGACAGCCAGGCTGAACTGACAGGACTTCTGCACTCAGCCATTCGGTGGCCTAGAAAGAAAACCGGCTCTGAGCTAAGAGGATTGTCTTTCTCCAGCACGTTGGCAGCGAGTGTTGGACCAGCTCCTGTGAAGAGTCCCTGCAGAGCAGGACCAGGTCACAGCAGCAGAAATGCTCCAAAGCATAAGCATCATTTTCCATGTGCAGATTATTCTCTAAATAAATCGGCTTGTTCATAAAAATGCAAGAGATAAAGAATGAAAACAACAGAACCACAGAATCCACATGATCCATGTGACAGGCTGGGCCACATCCAGATATAAGTGTTGAATGTAGTAATACTGAATTTACAGATAATTAAAAAGTAATTACAGGACAGAAGCAGCTCGGAGGTCATTCCTCAGTTACACAGAGCAGCTGATCGTTCAAATATATAACACCACACTTAACACGACAATATGTGTGTGTTAAACAAATGTATTTATTAATACGACAATATTTAAAACTAACTGTTTAAAAAGCTCATATTTTGTCTGTGTCAATAATCTAATGGGAGGCTCTGGTTGAACTGGTTTCACACATTCGTCTCATAGTTCGTCTGGAAACCTTTATTTAAGATCTTGGCCCCGCCTCCTGATAAGCCCACTCTGCTGTGATTGGCCGACCGCTTAGTGCATGAGTCAGAAATGTTACTACCCTTCATTCCAACACTACCATTTGGAAACAACTGCACCAGTGGCGTTGACTGGTATGGATCCACTCTGGCCAAGCTGACTTTAGGCGAGTGTGTTGACGGATATTTGACGTAGAAACAAAACGTAACACAATATAAACATGTTAAACTTCCCAGAGCTTCACACCATTTATTTAAATGAGAAATAAAACAAAACCCCAAAATATTGAAGTCACTGTTATAAGACACAGAAAAGCATCAGAACCTGGAACCAGAGAAGATTTAGATTTCTGCTGAAAAGATTAAACTCAGTTCCTGTTTCACATTGAGTCTGTTGATGTCTGTGACTGAGTCTCTCTCTCTCTCTCTCTCTCTCTCTCACTGTGGTTTATCTGCAGGTATTCACCCTGCGTGACTCATCAGCTCTTCTGGTTAATGAAGCCACATCACCCCCCCCCCCCCCGACATGCCAGACACGCTAAACAGAGTCTGGTGATAAAATGACTGAGCTCCAAGGTACTAACAAGAAAACACAAGTTCCATGGACAGAATGTGGGAGGTCAACTGGGCAGAGACCAGTACGACCAGTAAGACCTCACAGCCACGGAATCTGCAAACTGTGGACAGCAGTAGAAAACCTCCACATACATGAGCGAGTTCTCCTTTTTAGGGTTTGACCCTAATTGAGTCGACAAGAGTCGTGACCTGAATCGACTTTGCCCCACACCAGACTTCCTCTGGTCAGAATCAGGTGCCCGGGGGGGGGGGCTATTGTCATTCAGATTTGACCACAACAGTCCAGCCAGTGTTGCGAGGACAGAGCTGCTCCAGACCCACGGCTGAATTTCAGGTTCTGTGAGCGATGAAAGAATTCAAACTATGCTTTCAAGATAAATATCAAACAGGAAGACGCCAGCATCAGGGGACGGACGTGTGAGACACAACGTGAGACACAACGTGAGACACAACGTGAGACACAATGTGAGACACAACGTGAGACACAATGTGAGACACTGTGAGACAAACTGCAGAGGTCATCAGGAATCAACCGCAACAAAGAGAAAACACACGGCAGCTGCACATCAAATAAAAACACACCCTGATCCAATGAGCCCGAGGCCAGTGAGTCACACAGGTCCGTGTCCGCCTAGTGGTGAGAGAGGAGCACAACCGGCTGGTCATCAACTGGGATCTGAGGATATGGGCTGAACAAATCAAATCTGATCAATCAAACTAAACCTCATTTTAAAGTAGAACCTCATCCAGTGGAGCTCGAACCTCTTCATTCATTGCTTCATTCAGGTTTTTAACAGATTGATAATTCTGCTCTGGAACGATTAACGCTGAAGGAATCAAACCCACAGAGAAGCTGAGTGGTCGGGACTACAACTCCCAGGATCCCACTGCTGCTTCATGACATCATCGAACTGCTTCTTCTCTTAATGTATCGATTGAGAGGCCCAGCAACAGAAAATTACACTTCAATATGTAATATGACATAAAGTTGATCTGAAGTTACCACAAAGCTTCAGCCGACAGGTGAAGTGAAGTGAAGTCTGAGCAGAAATTAAAAGAATTAAAACGTTTTCATGATTGATGCGGTGGCAAAGTGGCTTCATCGATAAAAACATAATGTGACCGAGTCCAACGAGCTGAACGAGGACGAACATGAGACGTGAGACGAATGTGTCCCGTCTGCCTGGAGACACATTCACACACAAAGGCCAAAACAAATTATCGTGAAAAGCTTGTAAAAAACTAACGAGGTGAGATAAGCTGTTTGAAAAGAGGTTCGTTAACGACAGAGCTTTAAAAATCGGGGCACTTTGACGACAGGGAATCGAACCCAGAACTTTAACGGGCCGCCTGGTCCAGGGAAACACAAAGACAGAACCACAGGAGGGTTTTTTTTAACGAACACTGACGCTCAGAGACGTCTCTGTGGGACGGACGGGACAGTGAGGGAGAAGCTTCCCCCTAAGAGGGTCAAAGGCTGAACAGGCCGACATGACCTGAATGAGCCGGTCACATGGTCCCCTTGGGCTAACACAAGGGAATGAGGAGAACTCTGCACATAAAAGGCCTATTGTCACCCCCCCCACACTTTCCCCCGAGCGAGGAGCTTCCCTGAGTGCTGGAGAAACTCAACGTGGGGATAACGAGTCGGATGAAACGTGTCCTCACGAAGCTTCTCCCACAATGATCAGAAGAAATAAAGAATATATGAACCTGAACCTTAAACTCTATCGAACTGGAACATCTAAAAACATCTGTCCCTCCATTAAAATCCATTATTCTCCATTAAAAATGTTCTACCACACAAACCAGTTCATGGGTTCTTCCCTGACCCAGGTCGTGTTTCAGGTGTGAAGACCATGGCAGGAGATCGGACTCCTTCACTACAACGTGTTGACCTGACGTAGAGCTTCTGCTTCTGGAATCACGTGACTCTGTTTCCAGAAGCTCTACGATCCTGCTGACTTCTAGATTTGACCTCTTTGCTTTTCAGTCGTGTGTCTGTGGAGTGAAACGTCATCAACACAACTGATCGCTTGCTCCTGCTGTCTTCACTCAGTCGGAGGTTCTCCAGAGCTTCTACAAGAGGAACAACTTCACCCTCTGGATCATTTCAGAGCCGATCAAATAGAATGGAAGGTTTAGACGTCCTGTTCTTCAGGTGGAACCACCAGAGTGAGCTCCAGTGGTCCACTTTGTTTTCCAGGAGGAGTTAACTGACTTTCTGTTGCAGATCATAATAAAAGTCCAACCTCAGCTGTGGGGGGATTTCCTCAGTTCTGACACTTTATAGACTTTTTAACGATGAATCAATAAACATTTGGTCGATTACTCACGAGTACTGGTCTGAGGCAGGAAGCTACAGACACAGAGAGCAGCGAGCCGTTAGCAGATGGCACTCTGTGACTGCTCTGTGGTTCTCAGATGGCGGCGGACCCAGCGAGGGCCGTGCCGGAGCGATCCTGAATCCAGAGCTGTAAATCAGACTGGAGGACACAAACCCCCATTGAGGAGCGGACAGCTTAATGGGGGAGTAATGTGAACGGGTGAGGACGGAGGGCGTCCACCAGGAGGACGTGTGACGCTCGGGCCTCAGCGTGGGGATGTGAAGGGTCTGCAGCTGGAACCAGAACCCCCCCCCCCCCCCCCCCCGACTGATTTGCATGAAGCCTTGGCTCATTAGGAAGTCAGTGGTTGTGGTCAGCGCTCCCATTACCAGCGGCTGCTACAGACTGGTTCAGTGATAACGAGAGGAACTCCCATCACTCCCAGTGCCGAACGCTGCATTCATCGAGCGAGAGGAAAACCACGAGCAAGGAAGTGTTTTTGTTTCTGTGTGATTGTTGTTTCTCATCAGCATCAGTCTCACAGTCGTTGTTTTCAGACATCGACTCAGGTAAATAAAGGCTTGTTTACCTTTGTAAGGTTTTTTAACTGTCATCTGTAAAGTGAATTTAAAATAGTTTTTTTCTAAATGTAGTAAAACAAATCACTGGTTCTCATCTCAGACAGATTTCACAACATTTATTTGCTTTCGAAGAAACTAAACTAAATTCATTGAGTTTTACAATGTGTTAACTTGAGCTTTGTGAAATTATTGTTACTGTTTAAAAAGCCAATTAATGAATTATTAATAAAACAATCAGGAGATTCCTTGATGCTGGAAACTCTTATTAGCAGCACTCGCACCTTTAGAGGCTTTTATCAGGTCTCCCTGCAGAGCGGCCACGACCTCAATAAATCCAGAACACGTGAAAGGATTTAGATTTTGCTCCGAGGTTCATTTCTACGATCATAAAAGCTCCGTAATGAAAACCGTTTGTCACGGCCCCGGAGACGGCCGGTTTCATACCACTGTAAATACTCCAAAGAGGGGCGGGGCCTCCGCAGAGGGGCGGAGCCTCCACCAGCCACACGTCGAGGAGCAGCTGCGTTTCCATGTGTGTCAGCAGAACCTCCACTACCTGATCCTCGATGACTCATGTTCACACCAAACTGCTGAACCTGGAAGTGACTGGAAAACATGTGGAGGCTGAACGAGGCGAGTTCCTCCAGAAGCTGCCATCGGGTCCAGTCCCCTGGCCATGGCAGCAGCAGAGTCATGTGGGAAGAAGGCATCAGGACGATGGACTGGTGAAATCAGGTTCTGATCATTCAGACCCGAGCTGACAGATCTACAATAAAGTCACGTTCTTCGTATAAAATGTGATTATTCCCTGAAACTCGAGTTAAGAAATGAATTTGTTTTGTCTCCTCTTGAGTCAAAGATCATCAGAAAACAAAAGAAAAGAGCAAACGTTTGAGAAGCTTTGAGACTTTGAAATGTAAAGATTTACATCTGGAATCTGAGCTTTTCTCAAACTGTTCTATTCTTTCTGCTGCTGTAGTAAAATATCTTCATCTCAAGGATTGTTTCAATTCCTGTTGTATTAAATACTCGACTCCTGCTTTTGAACAGTGACACAGGACGTGTGAACCCGGACTGGACAGAACCAGTCGACAACCAGCTGAATTACCCAGAATCCTTTGTGTTCTGTCACCCAGAGGACGGAGCAGGAGAGCAGAGGAGGTTGAGGAGAAGTGGTGGAGCTACGGACATCTTCTCCACATCTGCTCACATCTGGCCGCCAGCCGCAGAGGCTCAAACCCGAGGCGGCCGCACAACGCACACTCATCTTCCACATCCTCTTCCCGAGGTCGGGCCAAGAGGAAGAACTATTTATGGTACAGAATAATAGATAATATAGGGGGGGGTTATATATGGAGATCCTGGTCCGAGCCTCCAAACAAAGTGCTCTCCCTCACTCCGACCAACGAGACCTCCACGGGCCGAGCGCTGCGTGTTCCTCGGGGGTCAGAGGTCGCCCTGATGCAGAGGTTTGGAAACAGGAAGCTCGTGAGCACCTTGTGGGACAGGGCTCCGGGGCCGGAGGGGTCGGGGGGGGCTCGCAACGCGCCTCAATAACAAACTTATTTTAAGACAAATGAAAATAAACTGCAAGGCGTTCACAAAGACACAGTGCCCCCCCCCCCCGTCTTGATCCAGGTCATCACTCAGAGCAGAATCTGAACTGATTGTGTCGACACAAGAGAAAAAAGAGCAGAATCGAACACATTCAATTCCTTTTGTGGCCAAACCGGAGGCGGCTGCAGACCTGGTTCCACTGAATTGATTCAAGTTACATTCCAGACGATATTTTCTCTGGCTGCTCCGATGAATCGAATGTTTGTTACAGCTGCAGGAAGCTGAAGCTGCTTCGCCAGCTTCAATGTTTGTGCGACCACAGATTCCTCTGCAGGGTGGACTGGGAGTGAGTCCTCTGGCGAGCGACTGGGATTCCTCGACTCATTCACTGGTGTTCCAGAGGTCGTGTGTGAAGATGGGAAACACGAAGCTGTTCCTGCTCAGGAGCAAACTAATCCTGGAGAAGACGGGGGGAGGTGGGAGGACACGTTGCAGGTGAAGATAATTCAGTTTGGTGAAAATATCTCGACTGTGTGCGAGTAAACAGAGGAGATGATGATCTGCAGCGGAGCCAACCCCCCCCCCCCTCCCTCCTACTGGGAGCTCGGTCCTATCGCAGCCGCTCTGTGGGGGAACTGATGAATATTTTGCGATGCTAATGCGGAGCCTTTGGTGTATAAACCTTGTATCTACAGTACCTGCATGCATCAGATGGGGGGGGGGGGGGGGATAAAGGGCTGAACTGATAAGGAGACATCCCAGCCCCAGCCTATCTTCAAAGCAGGGTTGTCTATGCAGGGGGGGGGGGGGGGGTTGGGGGACAGAGATAGGCCGACTACAGGAGGTTCTGACCTGTCTGCCCCCCCACCACCACATTGCATTATTGTCCCGTTGCTCCGTCCTCTTTGTAAAACACGCTCAACCACGACCTTATAGAGTGAGACTTCACCGCGGGGGGGTCGACCTTGAGCGTCCGGAGGCTGCTCTGCTCGGGATTCAAAACGATGTAGAGTCGAAAGTGAACAACCGGACTCATGTAGAGCAAAGACAATCTGTGAAACGTGCTCCAGTTCGGTTGTTTGTTATTATAAAGTGATTATTTTAGAGGTTTAGATCGGATGAACAACAAGGAATCACGTTGGACTGTGAGAACTCCAGAGGGACACAATGTTCTGAAGCTTCATCCACATCAACACGTTTTCTTTAGAGAACACATTAGAGCTTGAAATTGAAATGATTGGATGTTTGAAACTGTTATTTTCACTATAAATCAATTTGTTGACTAGTTTTTGATTCATTAACGATGGATCCTTGGAGCTTTGAGGAGCTTGAGCCTCAGAGGCTGTTTGTTCATTTTCTGTCGATTAACTTTTCTAACTGGACTTGAGTTCCAGAGCCCAGTTAGTTAGTTAGAGTTAGAGTTAGTTGTGGGACAGTTAGTTGTTTGAATCCACTTCCTGAAGGAGACCTGATGATTTATCTCCTGTCGTCCACAGAGCTGATCAGTCGTCTAATTGGTTCAACTCTGTTACGTTCTGTGGTTTTTCACTGCAACGCCTAATAAACCATTTAATAACCAAACCCAGTTAACAGGGAACCAACGGCCAAATTACACACTCACTCCGCGCCACGTTTCCCTTCCATAATAAAGTCTGAACACCCCCGATGTGGCGTCTGTTACACGGTGTGGGACACAGAGACGTGCAGCACATCTGGGAGCGATTAGAGGCGCAGGGCGAGCGAGCTCTCACTCTGCTCATTACACTGGAACCAGGCCCTGGCTCGGCTCCTCGTGATGTAATGCAGCTCGGATGTGCTTCTCGGGGCTGCACTGGGCCCGAGCGCTCACAGAACTTCAATCGCTCTCAAACACGCGGTTTCGTACGTGTCACGTGAAGAGCGCAGAGTGGAACCACATTTATCTGCAGCTCTGAGGTCAGTGCTCACGGCACCGACCGGGTCCTCGCGCTCCTGAGCAAACGTTGTTTCACGTGTGACACGTTTAAACTCTTTGATTTACGTGAAGCAACTGAAAATTAATCCAGTGAGTCAATGATCCAGAGCCGGAAAGGTCCAGCAGGTTGTTCCTCCGGCTGCTGTCGTCTGAGCCTCAGGTTCTACTTTCTTCTGATGAAGGAGGAGAATCAGTTCACCTTAGATCTGATCATCTCTATAAGAGGATGAGATGTTTTCACATATTCCTCTTGACACGAGCGTGTAACATAAGAAATACACTCGTAGTTTGTATTTTTATCACTCAGATATATTTTTCCACGATCTTCACTGTTTATAGTTCAGTTTTACGACAATATGATTACTATCAACAGCAGATTGTCTAGATTTGACAGTTTGATCCATTTTGTATCTGAATGACACTCGTTCTAGAACATGTTCTAGAATCTTTACGTTTCTACGATCAGACGTTTCTCTGGACGTTCATCTCAAATCCCTGAAAGACAAATCCCCTCGTCTGGAACCTCTCCTCTGATTTCCTGATGAGTCTTTGTGCCGCTGAGGCTTCAAGAGTTTCTCACATGACGTTTGTCAGCAGTGGCCAAAAACAACAAGCTGCAGCATGACCTCAGCAGAGGACTTGAGAAGGACACGATGGAGACGTCTTCTCCTTTTCGAGGCAGAAATTAGGAAACGCTGCCTGCAGACACTAAAAGATTCATCGAGCGGTTCAGAGGAGATCTTCAGTGAAACTTAAATATTTTACAGCCTGAGCGTCGGCCATCTCCTCGAGGCTGCGCTCCAGAAGACACCGAGCTCAAACCGTCCCTCCGTGCTCATGTCCTCCGACCTAAAGCTCGGTCTCTGTCCAGAGGACGTTGAGACAATGAGAACAGCCTGAGCGTGGATGTCTGGCCTCCAACCAACCGGCACGCATCGTTAACTGTGGGTGTTTCTAATAACCACACGAACATATCTGAGATGTTTTTAAATGTGAAATAGCTCCACAACGTGTTTTATTGCCAATAAAAATTCCTCCACAGAGTGAGAACCGACCAGAACCCATCCCGGTGACCACGGAGCCGTTCAGACGCTCTGGAGGTTTTCACGTCCACGGAGAAGCTGCTCTGGGAACTTTGGTCCGATCACAAGTTTCTGCTGCCAACACAGCTTCTAATCCCTTTAGGTAATGTGGGCATTAATCAAATCCACTACGTACACTGAGGTCATTGGGAGTAACCTCATTACAGCTGCAACCATTTATCAATTAGTCACTGGGCAGAAAATAATCCATGTGTTTTAATAATCGATTATTGGTTTTCCAACGGTCCGATGGGGGGGGGGGGGGGGGGGGGGAGCGGCTGGGAGCCCTCTGGGGTTTGTGATTTAGAAAAGATTCTTTTTGGGCTTTTTCAGATAAAACAAACTAATTGTAAGAAAAAACAACTTGAGGAAGTTTCACTTTAATAAACCAGATGATGAACTGTCCCGGAGTTAAAGTGAGAATCAGCCTCTGGTAGTTAAAAGTTTAGTTTATACAGTCTCACACGTTTCCATCCAACACTGAAGTTTGTTGTGTTTTCTTTTTATCAACACACTGATTTCACCGTTTTGTTTTCCAATCTTCATTCAGACCTTTTGTGCACTAGTAAGGTAAAGTGTGCGTTAGAAGAACAGGTGGATGCTCTTATTGTGAAAAGGAAAGATTACTTTACACCACCAGAAGCTACACAAGTTACATGTTTGAGGACCTAAAGATATTCTGACATGTTTTCTAATCACTTTGTATAATAACTGTATAAACGAGTAACTGCTGGACGTCCTCTTGATCATCATCATCACACTCTGAGGTTTAAAATGAGCTCAGATCCCGATTCCGCTCTCAGGTGGAACATGTGGAACCTGAATTAAAGGTCACGCTGCACAGTGAAGGTCAAACATCAGAAAACAATAAGCGGTGGTTGGACTTTGAATCAGCTGCTGAACAGGAAGCTGATTGAATTGAAACGAGGTGAACAACGAGTCATTGTGATTAAATCCTCTTAAATGTGTCTCAATGGCTTCTCGTGACGCAGGATGGTTTAGTGACATCTCAAAGACTCCTGGAATGTAACGTGTTCCTCTCTGACCCTGAACCACATCCGTCCACCGGGTTCAGATCAAATCCCTCTGAACCCAAGTGTTTGTGTAATCCTGCTAAATAACTAACAAAGGAGAAGAACACTCAGAGGAGCATGTTCCTCTGAGGCTCTGCTGTCTCCATCCAGCTGCACAACATGGCAAACATCTCACAGACCTCCGTCCCTCAGACCAGCTGATGTTACGTGACTTTAAATCGAGTGATGAACCAGAAGGTGGAAGCAGATTGAATCAAAACAAGATAAACTATGATTCATGGTGATTGAATCCTCGTTAATGTGTCTGAATAGCTTCACGTGACGCAGGAGGGTTCAGGGACATCTCCAGAACTCCTGGATCCACAGAGAAGAAGAACAGTCAGAGGAGCAGGCAGCTCTGAAGACCTGAAGATCAACACTCACAGATCAGTGGGACGTTCTGAGACTTCCACTCAACAGGGAGGTCGATCCAGATTGACTGAATCTGGATCAGTGGCTCCACATGAGAGGAAGGTCTATCCTCCATCTCTGCAGACACACATCCTCATCTTCATCTTCATCCCAGCACCATGACGGTGGAGCCTGAATTAAAGTGATGTTCTGCTGCAGTAAACAATCCTCTCTCTCTCTCTCTCTCTCTCTCTCTCTCTCTCCTCTGAGGAATGAAGAAGCGGCTCAGACTCACGTGTCACTTCCTCCTGCTGGTTCCCTTTTCTCTCTGCTGGCAAAACCATCAAACCCAGTTTCTCTGCAGCTGAATGTGAACAAGAGGATCAGGGCTGAGAGAGGAGGAAGGGGGGGGGGGCATCAGGGCCCTGTGCAAACCCCAAATCCCTGCGCCCCGTCGGCCGGTGTCGTTCCGCCCTTTGCGCACAGGCGCGTGGAGGAAACACGCAGGAGAGAAACGCACTTTGAATCTGAAAACGCACAAAGACAGAAAACGAACCGGAGCGTTCGAGGCTTCGCGACACTTTCCTCCAGACACACACCGAGCCGCGGTGTCGGTGTCGAGCTGCGGCGAAACACACCGAGCCACATCGAGTCCCCCCCACACCCATTTCCCCCTGCGGGTGCTCCCACTCACCTCATGTGGCCGTGAAGAGGAGAAGCTCCGCAGGAGGACGCGGGGGATGGAGGAGGTTCTTCTTCTCCTGGAGCTCCTTTCTCCGGCGGTGTCCTCCGCTCCGCTCGCCGCTGCAGCCTCCCTCTGTTTGGGTTCAGGAAAAGTGATGTCATTGTATGAAATTGCATTACCCGCCCCATTTTTTCCTCTGCTGGTCATAGGCTGCCCCACGCTGCCAAACATGACTTCAGCTCCCCCCCCACCCCCACGAGCAGCAGGCTGCACGTGAAGATGGATCCACGGGTCAGGACGAGAAGCACCAGGGACCAGAATCTGTTTATCTGTGGATGCGAGTGGGAATTACAGTTTCAGAGCAATTTAATCCACAACAGAGTAAAAAACGACAACAGAATAAATAGAGCTCCAGGACGAAGTTGCACAGTCAACGTGTGTCTGATAGAGATGGACTGTCAATCAAAGGTCAAATCACTGTCTTGTGGGATTGTTCACGTTTAATAACACAACCTGCAAAGCAGTATAGTTGTTTCTTACAGCAGGGACCAACACAACACTCACTGGTTCCCTCAGGGACATAAAGAAGAACCTCACACGTCCATTTTTGCTCTTTCTGCATAAAAACCCATTTCAGAGTTCAGGTTCATCTTGAACTCATCACATCAAATCAATCATTTCCAGAATTTAACTTTTTAAAGGGTAAAATTCACTCTGTTAGATTCTGTAGCTCCTCAACAACTGAACAAAGACATTTCAAATCATATGTTTTAAGTGTTTTACTAAAAGCTTAACATAGGTGTTTTTAAATATGAATAAGTCAGAGACAATAGGCAATAAATATTTTCTCCTCTAATAAACCCTATCTTCACTTCTCTTCGCTGCAGGTCTTAAAACAAAGAAACCCAAATAGAAGAGAAATGAACCCTTGGATTTGTCCTGTATCTGTAGACTTCACACCTTTTTCCTACACAGTGAAATGACAGAACTGTATTTTACATTAAAACTGAATCCCCTTGTTCTCGAAGGACCCAACGAGAAGATATACATCTGCAGGTTCCTCTGAAGTGTCTCGTTGTGACTCCTGCTGCCACGAGCCTGTGGTCCTCCTCTCAGCCTGTAGGAGGCAGTGTTTTATTGGTGCCTGATTAAAACCATCTAATGATTCTATTCACAAGGGCAGTTTGTGAACTTTATGAAGAACTTGCATCTTCTTCACCTCCTAAGACCTCTAACACCACCTGTGCATCATACACACAACATATGTTGCAAGATTGTGGAGACAGCAGAATAACTTGTTTCCTTATCCACTCGATTCAGCCACTTGTTTCCCAAACATCTGGACATTTATTACTCTGAGCTTTGTGTAGCTTGTGAGACAATGAAGGTGAAATCACAGCATCAGTTTTTGATATATACAGTTTGACTCGACAGCACAACCAGAAATGTGATTCAAACTTATTTAAATCTTTTGTTTTACTGAGGCACTTATCCCCAGGTTTATTATGTTGAACATGTCAGGATGTGTTGAACCTTGACGTGAAGCCATGCAGAGTCCACAGTGCAACTCAAGTGCAGAAGAGAACTTTATTTCAATGTTTTTGTTCAGTCTGACACAGTCACCAAGAATTTATTGGACCAGATTATAACAGAGTGACATACAAAGAAGATTTCATCATCGGAGGACCCAGATCACGAGGGAACCCGGTCGTCCATGATGGAATCCACATCTCTTTCTGAAAGCTCCTGTCCTGAGGCGTCCAGGTCCCCCTGGTCCGGGTCCTCTCCGGTCAGGAGGTCCATCGGGGCCTCGGCGATGGCTCTGATAGTCTGGTCCTCCAGGGCCAGAGCCGTGTCAAACTGAAGAGGTGACGGCGGGCCCTGCATCCCGTCCCCTTCCACATCCAGGTCCTGCATGACAGGGATATTTATGACATCTAAAGCTTCACAACAAACTTGTCATAGGAGCCATTTGCAGTTCTGTGTATAAGCAGCTTTGTTCTGGGACAACTGATCTAGACGTACTGAGGGGGTGGGGTGGTGCAACCAGCTTCAGGTGCCGTCACTTTGTGTTTGAGCCAAATTCACAGAATCCGAGAGAAACTAAATCTTACAGAAGCAGCACTTGAATTTGAAAAGCTGTGGTAGTCTGCAGCTCCCTCCTCGAGCCGTCTTGGTCTGGTTGTTTGTTCAACACCAGAACTCAGAACCTTTTCCAATCTGCATGTTTTTTAGTCTTGCTGAATCACAATCAGGTTTGGTGTCTGTGCTCATTTCAAAGTAAAAGCACTCCTGAGAATCTGTAAACTGATTTCAATCGTTTGTCATTCAAGTTTTTATTGTGGAATATTTGCAGGATGGCCTCAAAGCGGAGTCCTGGCATTGAGTTTAGTACAGAGGTCTACTTTACTTTGAGGGAAACCAGAAACCTCACATACGCTCGGCCCAGGCTCTGTGTGGCTCGGCAGCAAGATCATTCACAAATTCTGGAGAAGCTCATCTGTAGTAGAACCTTGATCCGACTCAACCACAAGGAGTTTTCTGCAAACCTGAGCTTGACGGCTCCACACAGCCAGAGGTCATTTGATGCCCACGAGCAAATTGAACACTTTCTCACAAATGGAGATTTGACCCCAACTATCTGCTATTAGCACAAGCTCCTCTCTGTGTATGGAAGGCCTGGACCATCTCCCTGTGTTTCACTCTCACTCCTGTCCCACACACGAGCATCGTCACATCTTTTACTGATTGTTGAGTATTTAATATTAAGTACCATGTTTGTTACAGAACAGCGTTAGAAGAGAGTAGCTGGGTAATAACTACGTACATCACTGAACTCTAAGGGAAGGCTCTCTGTGGGCTGGAGCTCTGCTGCACTCAGATACATGTCTCTGCTTGCGAGGGCGAGCTGGTCCTGTGGTGGCGTCTCCTGCTCCGGCTGGAACATGGGGGGGGGCAGGGTGAGGTGAAGCGTGCAGCGAGGGTCGTCGGACTGACCCATGTGCACGGTGCGCTCACAGGGGACGTCTTTCAGGCCGGGACACATTTTGAAAAGCACCTGATTACCGTCCTGGAAAATATCTGCAGATGTCGGGGAGTCAAGGGAAGTCACAGACTTCAACTAAACAGATAAAGAAACTACACATTTTTAAAGTGCTTTACTTGGAAATTTTAAACTCACTGTTTCTTAGTAACACAAACATTCTTATGAATATAATCTGTTCTCAATATAAATCTCATCGTGTACTGTAGTTACATAAATCTAGACTGTTCATTTTACGGCTGATTAGTTTTGTATTTACTGATTTTTCTCACTACAAGAATACTTGCAACACAAGTATTTGGAGTTTATCACCGTCTGTCTGAGAGAACAACTGTGTTAACTTGCAGTTAATTAATAACATTAAAGCACACGGCTAGACATACAATACTTTGGGTTCATTAACAAAAGACGGGTTAATAAAGGTCTTTGTTCCTTCCAACTGAAGTGATGAGCCCCATGGTAACTCTGGGAGAAATCAACAGACCACAGGAAGGAGTTCATGTCGGCTCAATTTGAAACCAACAGCTACAACAAACTGGTGGTCTTGATTCAAAGCCTAAGGAATATGACTCAGTAGGGTCAGATTTTCTTCCATTCAATACAGAATGTGTGGATTCTTGTTTGGAAACAGATCAATCTACTGGTTGAGGATACGTAAGACACAGTGCCGGGTCATCGGCAGGCAGGGGTTGATACACCGGCTTCCCTCCACGAACGAGATGCACTTCTCGTACACGGTTCTCGAGTGTGGCTACAGCAGAGGACACAAGTGTCAGATGAAGTCAATGCAGCAAACACAACAAGCATGTTGTCAAATGTGGTCAGATAATCAATAAACACGACCAGACACAAGCACTCAGAGTGAGAATCTTTGTGCTTCAGTGAACTGACAGTAATTTAATGTTTCCTCTCGATGAGTCTCACCTGGAGACCCCCGTCTGTCACGGCCTGCCTCCGCTCCCTCAGCTGCCGGTGCAGCAGAGCTTCCACGCCGTACCGACGACGGTATCGACGCAGAGCTTTGAGCTTCTTCAGGTTCTCCCTCTCCTTCGTGGACAGCCCTTCAGGACCCGTGAGCAGACCGCTCCCTGTGAGCAACATGAGCAGATATCAGTGAGGCTCTGAGAACATGAGTGGGAGTGAACAGAAACTGTTGAACACGGGTTAACAAAGAGAAACGTGTTTATAGTGGTGTGTGTTTACCGAGAGATTCATGCTCCACTTTGCGGTTGTGCAGGTATCTGCGCTTCTTCTCCTTCAGCAGGTGCTGCAGGCGTTTGAACTGGTCGATGTAGAGAGACTGGAGCCTGATGAGCTTCTCCCGGGTGATGAGAGCCACCTCCTCTGCTGTGTAAACACCTGCATGTCTACAAGACAACAAATACTTTAGTTCACAAGTTCAACGACCAGTAAACGATCCACAGCTCTGTGCAAGTCCTCCAACCAGCTCCTCGAGTCTGAAGACACCAACTGGGATAATGACTGTCCACTCAGGTGGCCGCTGTGTGAGTGTGCACGGCTGGGCTCAATCACCAATCAGGCCATGGTGGTTAAGAGGACAGCAAACCAACCCCACTGGGACCAGTGGCAGCAATCAAGCTGCGTGTGATGGTGTTGATAACGTGACCATTTAGTTTATTTAAGTTGTGGTTTTTAGTTAAATTGTTAAAGCTGCTACTCTGTGTCACTTTCCCTTTTAAAACGTTGATTTCAGTTCATTGTTTATTAATAACAATCAGGTTTTTTTCAGGATTCCCAGGATTCTTTTTCACTGGGTTATTTATATTATAACTCCCCTCATCCCCTTGATCGTAACAGACCTTCTACAACATTTTATTGTACTCAGCGTGTTCTATAGGCTTAATATTAATTATATATTTCTCCAATTAATACAATAGATAAAACATGCAGTTTTATACTTTCAAAAAGGATAGTGTGTTGACTGGTGGTTGTCAAACTGATTTAAAATGAAACTGCTGATTAAATTTCAAAATAAGAAAATGTTTTAAAATGTGAGTTTAACAAAACAAGATATCTGATATCACATTACACGCCGATAAAGTGGGTTCATAAATTAAAGGTGAGTTGATAAATGATTGTGTTCCTTCCAACTGAAGTGATGAGCCCCATGTTAACTCTGGGAGAAATCAACAGACCACAGGAAGGAGTTAATGTCGGCTCAATTTGAAACCAACAGCTACAACAAACTGGTGGTCTTGATTCAAAGCCTGAAGGAATATGACTCAATAGATAAATTACAATATACCTTTTATAGACAAAGACATAACTTCAAGTGGTGGAACATATTTTCTTTCAAATGTCAAACAATCCTGTCACGTTCTCAAATGTGAGGATCAAAACTAAACATTTAAAAAATATCCCTGTGGCATTAAAAAAATTAAATTTTTGTTTGTGTCTTAAGTTCTGTGGGGAATCGAGCAGCTACAACTATCACTGTGATAAGTTTCTGCCTGAATCATTAATTATGACGTTTAACAGCTTAAAAAAAAAATAATGGTTGTTGAGTTCAGTTGTTACAGCTGCTACTCGGTGTCACTTTCCTTTTTGGAAAGTTGTTTTGCTTCATTGTTCATAAACTGCTATTGTTTGTATATTCATCTGCTGCCCCGAATTTTTTTTTCACTGGGTTATTTATATTTTTCCTCCCCTCGAATGTAACAGACCTTTTACATTTGATTAAATGCAGCGTGTTCTATAGGCTTAATATTAATTATCTTATTTCTCCAATTAATACAATAAATAAAACAACATTTCAGTATTATTTTGATTTAAATGAGACTGCTGATTAAAGATTTATTATAATCACGTTTGGTTTTCCATGATCTGTTTGTGGCCATTTCACCGTTTGCGGTTAATTTTTTCATGTTTTTGCCCAGTTCCTCCATTTTGTGTTTCTTAGTTTGCATTATGAATTTTCATCATAATTTATTCACCTACCAGCTACGTACTTGAAATCTGCTCAGAATGTTTTAACCATCAGCTGACACATATTGCTTGATGCAGATAATTGAGGGTTTGAGGTGATGAACAGAAAGAAGCTTGACAATGTGAATTCACAGTAGAAGGTGATGGGCGGATCGATGAGTCCACGTACTTAAGAGGATCCTCGTGATCACTGTCCACACTGTCCGCTTCACTGTCGGGGTCTCCTCTCCATGTCTGGTCGAGAACCATTGGTCCCTGGTCCTCGTCGCTCAGACTGTCTTCATCTGCGCAGAGAGGATATTGTTAAACATCAGATTTACTTCTACACTTCTCCCCTATCTTCACCAGATTCATGTCACAGAGTTGACAAAGTATTAATCGGACTGAACTTGACCATTTACCTGCAACTCGACTTCCTTCTGAACGACCTCCATCAAGGCCGTGTGTCTCTGCACGGTTGAAGCCACTGAGCTGAGTCAACAGTGATTCTGGGGAGGGAGCGGACGCCGCCTTTCTGGTCTGAGCTCGCAGAGCCATGGCGTTCCTGCGAGCGTGTTCTGCACAGAGCATCGCGCTGGAGAACATAGAAGTCAGAAAGCTGCTCGGCCTTTTCTCAGGTGTTAATCAAGCAGGAGACATTATAGACTCCATTTCCTACTCACCCTTCTTTCTTCTCTACTTTCGGAGCGGCGTTGGGACAGCGCTTGCCGTTCTTGGAGGAGACGTAGCTGCACTGCTTGTACGGGGCGGTCTTGTCCTCCAGGATGTGTTTGAGGCAGAAGTCCAGGCCTTCCAGACGGGGGTGGGAGCATGGTCGCTGGGTGAAGGAGCAGGCCTGAGGCTCCTGGGGTCGGGGGGGCTGGGCGACCCGGTTCCGACTTGACGGCAAAACGTGGATTCGAATCCTGTTCATTGTTACTCTACAAAAATTAAAGGAAGGGATTTAGATTATTTAATGTGCCTTGTTCACAAGCTTCTCTAATTCATGTCTAGAAAGACGCTCACTTACACAAATGATTGGTTTGAAATGATAGTTTATAAAAAACAAGATATCTGAAATATCACCTTACGCACCGATAAAGTGGGTTCATAAATTAAAGGCGGGTTTATAAATGATTTTGTTCCTTCCAACTGAAGTGATGAGCCCCATATTAACTCTGGGAGAAATCAACAGACCACAGGGAGGAGTTAATGTCGGCTCAATTTGAAACCAACAGCTACAACAAACTGGTGGTCTTGATTCAAAGCCTGAAGGAATATGACTCAATAGATAAAATACAATATACATTTTATAGACAAAGATATAACCTCAAGTGATGGAGCACATTTACCAGATCTACGTCTTTTGAGACAATTTCAAATGTCAAACAATCATTTCACGTTCTTAAATGTGAGGATTCAAAACTAAACATTTAAAGAAATATCCTTATGGCATTAACATAATACAATATTTGTTTTTGTCTTGCTAGCTACCTCTACCACTAGTGAAACAACATATAGTTTATAACATGTTACCACCTGAAACTTTAATGTCGACGTTTGACAGATAAAAACAATAACCGTACAATATGTATGTTTTGATAAGTGGTAAACGAGCTGCATCGTGCTAATAAGAGCTGGACATGAACTTCTCTGGCCTCGTGTGGACGAAGGCAGACTCTTGAAAACATGGCCACGGGCCATGAAAGTTTAAAGTACAATATCAACTGCCGCGGATCTGCATGAAAACAAATCATAATTCAAATTTAGATATTGTTGACACGCAAGTTTTACACGGAATTTGCTGTTTTGAATGTGTGCAAATATAACTATAAAAAAAATTTAATGCAAAATATGCAAGGGGGGGATTGCGCAATGGATGAAAACCCACGTGGCTTTTATTTAGCCGTTAAACAAACTGCGTGCAAAGGTCACAGGTAATACAAGTTAACTGTTACTTTAAAAGTATGAATGTCTGATATTAATCTGAAATGCTAGTTACGGTGTAATAACAGCTGGAGGAACATACCGCGTGTTATTTATCATTAATACATTAAAGTGCGCAGGTGGGTCAAGTGAGCTAACGCGTCCTCGTACACTCACGCGCATGAAAACAAACAGCTCCTTGTTTCAGAACCGGTTCGGTCCAGACGGAGACCCGGTGTCTCCAGGAGGGACCAACGACAGAGGGACATGTCACCCCGAGTTTAACGCGTGTCTCCCGGCATCGAGCCGCACATCAGCCCGCCTCTCTTCGCTGCGTCACTCTCAGGCGATGGGGGACTCGCCATCTTGGTTTAGCCACAGCTAGCCCTAGCATTCCGCTAATTCTCCACATTCTGCGGGCGGGAGGCGAGTTTTAACGGACCCGTGGCGGCTGAGGGTCCGGTGACTGTCCACCGTCGAAGCGGGCGGAACAGCACGGACACAACCAGGGTGTAACTGACGGTTTCACGGTACTTACCTCGCGTCGGTTGTTCGCCTTCGTCCCGCTGCTGCAGCTCTGCGTACACTGCGGCTTCGCCCCGCCCGATCAGTGCTCCCACTGGCGGAGGCGCCCCACCCCCAGGCGTCTGATTGGCTGAACGGGACGCCACTCGAACCTGCAGCCGCTTCACCCGCAGCGGTTTGGAAACACGCGAAAAACAAAACCAACGGGCGTTTTTCTTAAAATATTTATTGACTTTAATTGGGAATAAAGCAACCACATGATATCAAAAAGACAGTGTTCACATACACTCCTGCTCAAAAGCATTAAAACACCTCCACTGGGCCTGTTCCTGTTGAGAACTGAGCCATTAGAAGTCAGCAAATAACCTTACATGCTGTAAATGTACGTAGTAAAGTGCCAGGGTGTGAATTTCCTGCAGCACTGAAGTAAAGCAATCCTCGAAAGTTGCTGCAGATGAAACCAAAAACTTACAAATGTCTGTGCAGAACCAAACAGCCTCACTTGGATTATTAGTTCTTTGCTCTCCTGCAGAAAGTTGTGTTGTGTATGTCAGAATTGTGAGAGAAAGGGCAGGAAACCAAGGCAGACATGTTGTTTGGTCAGGGGCTCATCCTGCAGCAAAATGATGAGCACAAAACAGGTTGGACGGGGGCTTCAAATGGTCAAAGAGCAGCAGCACATTCTGCATGTTTAGATCTAGGTGATTTGGAATTAAAGCAAATAAATGCAACTTATTTGTGGGACTTTCTGCATCAAAACTTTCCACACAATGATAAATGTCCATTGTGGAATGAACCCAGGGTCTCAACACATTTCATAGTTAAGGTTAAAGGAGGACACAGGGTTTACTGAGTCAATTTCAGCAACAACTTGAGAAGTGGAGGTGTTCTAAAACGTCTGACCGGTGGAGTAAAACCTTTTAACTAAAACAAAACAAAAATCCCATAACGTTTCATTTCCAGACCTGAGTGTCACTGAAAACACCAAGACATGAAAAAACACGAAACTTATTGTAGCAATGTGGTTTTGCATTGATAGGTTGCATGAGTGTCTTGTTTTTCTCACATATGGATTTATTTTAAAAATGTGTGTCCTTTTGTACGACCTTTTCACAGCATAAAGTTAATACTTAGAAGGGAAGATTTGTCCGGATCCAAAACAGTAAAGTTATTAAATGGCAATGATATATTGGACATCCACTCTAATAATAGTCTAACCACAATACATATAACACATGGTCAGTTGCATTGTAGGCAATCCTACTGAGATAAATATTCAGTGCATTTACTGTTTCCCTGTTACAATAACTAATAAAACCTCTGCTGCCTGAGCAAAGAGCTGTACTCTTTCCGCACAATTACCATTGAGCAAGGGAACAAAAATATTTTACAATTGTATGGCTGATTTTTTGTACTGCATTACTGTGAACTGCCTAAAAACAAATGTTTTTTTCATTACAAACCGAAACAAACAGAACGCAGGTTAAAAGCAGTAATATTATACAATCAAAACCATATAAAGCTTAATATGAATGAAATATACAGATGATACCCGATTTTCTTGCCAAAAAAGTAGCACCTCTTTCACTATTTTAGATCCAACACAAAATGTTAACATTGATTCAGATTAATTACAGTATTATGCTTCATGCAAATGACCGTACTGTAGTGGAGGTATGTCGAGAACCTGTCTGCCGTGTATGATGTCACAACTGAAAGAACACATGTAAACATTTTGTTGACTCATGGCGTCTGATGGGATTAAATAGAAGATGCACGGTATGGAGTCAAAAGACAACTTTAACATGACTAATTTAGACCAGAATGAATTGACACTGCATACACTGTGGTTTACAAATGCAAATACATCCCAAAAAGGAAATGCATACACGAAGGACACCCATAAAGACAGACCCATGATTAGTCTTTTATAATCTGTATTGTAAATACTTTGTTGTACACTGAACAATATGGTCACCACAAAGTTGGTTGCTGGTAGCGTCTTTATTGTGACCATACTGGGTAGATATGTCTGAACTCTGAACGCTTTGATAAACCATAAATGTATATTCTTGGTATGAACGTTTGTCCATTAGTGTAATCAGTAAAGAGCTGAATGTGAATATTTTACAACCATTTAAAACAATGACTGCAACACTGGAAATCTAAAAACCAAAGTACAAGCTTCCTTAATTTACATCTCTTTTTTTTGCAATTTTTATAACAAAATGTAAAAAATAATTCATGTTTGTTTAAAACATTTTTACAATCTTTGTACAAGTTGACGAAATAATGAAGAAAAGAAAATAAACACCAGGGGTAAAATACCATTTTTTTAGGTTATGGCTGTTAAAAAAAAAGAAAAATATTTAAAAAAGACAAAAATATTTAAAAGATGGCTTTGGAGACATGCACTCTCAAACTAGCCTGTACAGTCTTGATAAGGAATTATCCCTCTGCCAAAAATAACATTGAGGGAAAGCCTTAAAAAAAAAAAAGGTATAAAAGGGGAACATGTTTTTTTTAAGTATTCAATTAATAAATAACACACTATAAAAACATTATAAAAAAGACAATCGGTAAGAAGATGTGATGGAAATCTTTCAGTTTCCTTATGATTTCAAGACGATGACTTCCTCTACTACAGTAATCAGGTCCCATCATTGCATTTCCTTTGAGTTAATAAAAGACAAAAAAAATATCTACACCTTCCTCTCATTTGATCACATTTTGCTTTTCAAGCCTTATTATTGCCCCAGAAGTGAACTGTAAAAAAAACTTATTTGTCTCACAATAACATTTCTCTGCTGTCACACTGAAGCCCAATAAGAAAAACATGGTTGAGTCCCAAAAAAAAAAAAAAATGCAATACTTGATGTAACAAGATGGATGTTTGTGATGCCGAGCATAATGTCCATAACATCTCTTGATCAGGAGTTCATTTGGGCAGTGGGGGCAGTGGTGGGGGTGGGTCTGAAGGCAGTGGAGGTGGTCTGGAGTTGTTCCCCCGGGGGGCACCGCTGTACCGATACTCCCCAAATTGGGATCTGTAGTCAAACATGGACGGCTGGGAGGGCTGGACCCCTTGTGCGCTCAGAAGAGAGTTTAGCATTTCAAAAGTGTCCTGGTACTCGTTCGACTGGGCCCCGCCTGCTGTGCCGTGCCCGTTAGTGTCCGTCTTGTCACCTTTGGTGTGCGGGTAGCTCCCTGGAAGGAGGGGCAGGCCCAGGGCAGGGAGAATGTCAGGGCCGTGCCCAAGAGTTTGCCCAGAGGAGGAAGACAGGGACGGTAGCTGGTAGGAATTCCTAGAGGCCTTGCTGACTTTTGTGGTGGGGTGAGCGACTGCTGCGCCTTCCTGGGAGTGTGTCCTCTTGCGTGACGTGGAGGAGGAGGAAGAGCTTGTTCTAGAGGAGTCGCTGGGGACTTTTTTGCTGTTACCTACTGCTCCGCCAGAGCTAGATGAATGTTTATGTGAAGAGGAAAGTGAGGCATTGCCAGAAGAGGAATGATGGTGGTGGTGATGATGGTGATGGTTAGACCGGTCCCTATGCTTTTCCCTGCTCTTTCCCTCCTCCCCCGAACTCCCCTTTTGTTTCTCAGGCACTCGAATTCTGACTTTAATATCCTGATCCCGGGGGCCGCTGCCTCCTCCCCCTGCTACAGGGATCCGCATTTTCAGAGAGCCCCTTTCATGTCTTTCCTTCTCCAGGGGGATTTTTAGAATAATGGGCGAAGGACTGGACATGTCAGAAGAGGATGAGCTGGTCTGCTGCTGGTGATGATGATGCTTCTCTTTCCTCTGCTGCTGACCAATGAGAGCCTGGGCAGCATTAGCGTAGTCCCTCTTCACACTCGCCTCCATGTTCTCCAGCTTCCTCTTCTGGGCGGCCAGGACGTCAGCATTCTTGGCCCGGTACTCACTCAGCGACACCCTTGCCGGGACATGGACGTCGTTGTTAATCAGCTGCAGCTGTTCAGCCGCAGCCTGACCTTTTCCACTCCAAGTCGCCGCACTGCCAGACGCGCCCCTCTCCTTTTCACCCGCGGATGAAGAAGACGAAGCAGATGGCGGAGCGGAGAGGCTCATCAAACCCGCAACAGTACTCTCAGATGAAGCCATAGAGATCATGCTCATCATGGTATCCCGCTGGTCACCCTCTTCCTGGACTTTGGGCTTGGCTTTCGGGGTCTGACCTCCAGCCTGGACATCAAGGAAACAGATAGTTGTGGTTAAGTGCGGCAACTAAAAAAGTTTTCATGATTCTCAAACCGAGACCTAAATCACGGGTTAACAGCCAAAACGTTCCCTAACACGATTCCAGAAGACAGAACCGCAACACGTCTCTGTGCCCAACCCCAAACAGAACAGCTACCAGGTAGACCGGAAGCACCTGGGATCATTCAATAGAAATAGTTTTCAAATATTATTTGGTTAATTTATAAATACATAAAACTTCCTGGTGTTGAGTGACGGCCAAATAAAAGTGAATGTAGTTCCTTAAACCTTAAAAACCACAGGACCCGAGGCTTACACAAGAGTCGGCAATGAGCTACTGTGGACAGAGTTGTGGGTGCGAAACCAAAAAACATCTCTGCATCAATGCAAAAGGCACGATAACCAGCCGCCACTGGCCTGAGCTGAACAGTGGATTTGGAGAATGGTTAAAGCCCTAATGGATGGCTGGGTTGTGCACTGCAGTTCATAAAGGATCAACGGGGAATAAAGAGTTACCTTCCAGTTTCGAATCCGTTTCAACCTGCTGGGTGTTTTCTCCAGAATTTGCAGGAACTCATGTGTGAGCTCTGAGAGAAGATACAGGTAACAGTTCAGTTATAATAGTCCCAAAAACTCAGATCATTTGCTTGGGGCTGCATTACATGCCCTTCATAGACTCATCATTCCTGCTTGTAATCTGACGTCATTTATGGCACATACCATCCAGCAGTTCCAGGGTGACTGTGGGATCAACATACTCCCACCAGTGTTTGCCATCTGTGGACACAGGGATCTCCCAGTTGGACCATTTGCAAGCGAGGTGGATGCACACACAGGCCACAACTGGCGGACTGTACTGCAGGCAGAACGTGGTTAAGTGCAGACTACGTGGCAGGATACGTCCCAGGAAGGCAGCGAAAAACAAAAAAGAAAGGCAAAGAGAGAGAGAGAACAGACATTCAGTATATTGAGTTTGAGGATTACACTTAAAAACTGGAAAGCCTATGTTTTACAGGTAACTGTGACTATACCTGTTCGTAGCCATAAAGTAAGATGTTTGGGCCAGATCCTTACTCGCTGGAACAACAACAGATCAAACAAATACAATTAAAACCTGAAGTTTCAAAGAAGGGATTTGCCACTTTACAAATCGTGCTGACATTTCTAAACAGAATTTCACAACTTAGGAATTGATTCTCACCTCTGACGAGCTGAGTGCACTTGACAACATGAGTATGTGGATGGTCAATGGTGATTTCAAAAGCTGTAATAAAAGGAGGACAAGGAGAAAGAGCTTAAGAACTAATATATGCACCAGGCGATAGAGCTAAACCCAATTTCCATGCCAATTTCCCCATTCAGATGTAATCATTAATCCCTGGAAATAAGAAAGTCGATAGCATTACACCAAAGTAAGTTTTGCAAAGATTAATGTGGGATGTCCCTTTGCATTGTCTTCTCATAACTTCCTGGACAACATCAGAAAAATCAGCTGTTGAATGTGAAGATCATTAATGACAAGTCTGTTGGGTTTTAAATGTATTTCTCGCCTCATATTCTGTCGCTTGACGGGGAATTAAATCAAAGAGTGTTATTTTGAACATGGCATGAGATCAAACAGTCTACAATGGACATACTAGGAACCATTGATCTGATGATAATGCAGCACGTCATCACACAGACCTACAAAAAAAACGGCTAAAAACATGAAGAGGAAGACGTGAGATTTAACCAAAACAAACAAAATGATGAGTTATGAACCGGTGGGTTACGTGAATGCTAAAATGAAGCATGAACATCACTTTCACTTTGCTTCTAACAGCATATAGAGTTTCTGTGGACAAAAGTAAACCAAATGTTAGCACTATTTTACAATCACATGTTTCTGGAGGGGAATCAAGGGACCCAGTTCTTCCTTCCAAACTTACCCAAGGTCTGGAGTATTATGCTCTCAAGAATGACCAGGTCTTGGGCTTGTTGCAGGTAGGCCTGAGGTTGAGAGGACAGGCACGTTACTCACGGGGCGCCCTCTATCCATTGTCGAACAAGAGCAACTGCACATGCTTTGTGATTTTGGATACCATACATCTTATTGCATCCATAACAAAATGAAAGGTTGGGTGTGTACTACGGTCCAACATATATTAAACCTACCTTTCACGTGGAGCTGATTAAAGCTGTGCAGCCTGTACAGATGCTCTTGTTTTACAAATAACAGACATCACATTACCTGGATGACTGAAAACCAACAGACAGTGGGATGCATTTTGTCTTTTTTGTCTGTCAAAGAATGTTTCATGCAACCCCAACATCCTGAGTACCAACAGCTCATAATAAAACACCCGGTTTAAGATGCAATGTGAAACGCAAGGATAAAGACGAGTTAAAATAGCTGTTGGCCTTAATCAAAGAGATCATATCAGGAGCAGGGAGATGTGATGGGGGGGGGGGGGGCTCACTTGGAACAATGATTACGTTGACGCCCACTGCTGTGAATAAAAGATTAATACCAATTTGTTGTTCGGTAGAACCGATAAACCAAAAAGAGGTCTCTTAATTTAAACAGATTATCTTTAAGCCAATGTTGCCACGAATCCTCCATCGGGTAAACTCATGAGGAGTCGAAGGAAAGTGCAGAAAACTTTCACTTACTTCGCTGCGTACATCTGGTGAAGGGTCCTGGGGGTTGAGGCATGCATGGGCCACTTTGATAACATGCTCCAGCTTCCGGGGCTGCTCCTCCACCTTAGCTGCGAGGAAGAGAGCTGCAGGAGAAATGACCTGGTGACAGAAGAAAAACACAAACCACCATGAAGTGATGAATGCTTCCTCACTGACAGCTGCATGTGGGACCTGAGGTGGAGACGACAAAACAATACTTACATTTCTGTGAAACCTGGTGAAAGACTGGACCATGTAGAATCGGTGCATGTACACAATGGCTGTATTAATTGTAAGTTGGGACCTGACACATGGAGGTTAAGGACAATATCAACACCGTACCACACGTGCTAGTTTGAACGGGACTATAAGGTGTTTGCACGTGAAACAACACAAGTTAGGAGTTTAACATGAACTAATATAACATCCTGATATTGCCCCAGCAGCTCCTGAGCAGTGAAGTTGAAGCCCTGCTAGCTGCACAGCTCTTGAGGTTAACCGGAAGATGTTCTAAATAAACAA